>NC_052614.1:29867135-30167135 GCF_016545825.1 Eucalyptus grandis | reverse complement strand
TTTTTTTAAAACCATACAAAGAAGAGAAAAAGACCAAAAAAAAAAAAGAAAAACAAACGATGGAAAAGGCAAAAGCTCAAGCGATGCTCCATGACTGTATTAACTCAGCCAACGCGACTTGAGCCGACCCGCCAGGACTCAGTGCTGCCTGCGTTTCTTTCTTGAGATGCTGCAGCCGCTCCCTGATGGCCTCGCCCTCCGGCCCCATCAGCCCTCGGACCCGCCGCTCCACCTCCGCCGCGCTCACCGACCGCTCCTCCCCCGCCGCCTCCTCCATCGGCAGCGCGACCCTCATCGCCTTCACCATGAACACCCGGTTCTGCCGCTGCTCCGCGTAGAGCGGCCACGCGATCATCGGCACCCCGCGCACACGGCCTCGAGCACCGAGTTCCACCCGCAGTGGGTCACGAACCCGCCCGTCGCGCCGTGGTTCAGCACCGCCACCTGCGGGGCCCACGACTTCACGACGAACCCCCTCCCCGCGGTCCGCTCTAGAAACCCCTCCGGGAGCAGCGCGCCCAGGTCCGGCTCCGCCGTGGAGACGGCCTTGTGGCCGTTGCCGGTGGCCGGGCTCCGGACCACCCATAGGAACCGGTGGCCGCTCCTCTCGAGCCCCGTCGCTATCTCCTTCAGCTGCTCGGCGGAGAACACCCCGAGGCTCCCGAAGCTCAGGAACACGACGCTTCCTCTCGGCTGCGAGTCCAACCATGTCAAGCACTCCGGCTTGTCGTTACCTGGGCCGCCGCCACTCTCCGCTTTTCCGCCATCCCCGCTCGAGACCAGGGGCCCGATGCAGTAAAGCGGAGGGGTCGGCCCGTCGGGCACGCATTTGCCGTCCCGGATGGCTTTCACGGCTTCCTCCTCCAGCTTCTCCAACGTGTTCACTATAATCCCGGACGCCATCAGCATGTTCGTCGCGCTCTCCAGCAAGAGCTCGTAGGCCCGGTCGTTGCGGTCTTGCGCCAGTCCACCGATGTCGGAAGGCAGCAGCGGCGGCGCGCCGGGGAAGCGGAGGACGGTGTCGGTGGCGAGGTCCTTCAAGCTTTTGGTGGTGGTCCTATGGAGGACGGGCAAGCCGAGGAAGGCGGTCAAGCCGCATCCCGACGAGCTGAAGAAGTAGTAGCAGGGGATGCCGAGGCCGCGCGCGACCGACAGGGCGTTGGTGCAGAAGAAGTCGATGACGAGGGCCCGGACGCGGTGGGTCTCGGAGATGGAGACGAGGGCGCGGTGGACGTTGGGGTTGTTAAGGCGGAGGAGCTCGAAGGCGAGGGTCTCGAGGTGCTGGGAGGTGGAGTAGTCGGGAGGGAGGGAGGTGGGGGCAGGTGGTGGAAGGTGATGGAAGGGTGGGCGGCGGAGACGGCGGCGATGTAGGAGGAGACGGAGCCGCCTTCGTAGGCTTGGCTGGGGAGGAGGACGTGGATGGAGAGGGAAGGTTGGCGGGCGAGGAGAAGCTTGCCCAGCTCCACCATGGGGGTGAGGTGGCCGATGGCCGGTGCAGAATACAGAACCACCGCCTGCTCCTCCATGATGGGTGGCTCTGGGGATCGGCGTATTGGGAAAATCTTGAGAGAAATGAGCTCTTTTAGTCAAGCGTAAGCAGATGCACTTACATGTAGAAAAAGCGGATGCATTTATAGTTGAATTTAGGTCCCCGGTCAAACCTATTTCTTGTGTGTCTTTCTAAAAACTAAATTATTGAGCCTTAACACTTATAAAGTATAACTAACAAAAATACTGATGTAACATTTTTGTTATTTTTATTTAAATCTTTACTTAAATTATATTAAATAACTAAAAAAATCTAAAATGTTATTAAAGAAACCAAACTAAAAGAAAAAAAAAAAAAGAGAATGGCAGGCCGATGGCGCTTCCATTGGCCATTGTCAGAAGGGCCAACGACCCTAGCTATGGCCGAGGGCCAACGACCCTATCTATGGCCATTGTCAGAAGGGCCAACAACCCTAGCTAGGCTCGGTTGAGGGTGCGGTGATGCATATTCTACCATCACTTGCCTAGAGCAAGGTCTTGCAGGCCCAAGTGAGGCCTCATTGGCCTTCGCCTAGGATCCGCGAGGCTCGTCTAGATTTGGCAATCCTCCCTAGCCCCGAGAGAGCACTAGTGTTGCCCTCACTCGAGCTTGGCTAGCCCTTACCAAGAGAGGGGGCTCTCTGTTTTTTTCCTCCTCTCTGTCAATTCCATACCCTCGAGGTAGAGAACGCACTTTCACAACAGAAGAAAAACAGACGAGAGAGTCCAAAAAGGTGAAAAGGGAAGCAAAGAAGGATCATTTTCTTTGGGCCAGTGTTTCCTGTACAACGACTGGTGTGCTGGTGTCGAGCACTTTCTTTGCGCCCTCGTGCTTGCAGCCTCTTTCCCACACCGCCACCGAGATCTTGCTAGCGCTCTTCCCGGCGGCGACGATTTTTCTTGCAGGTTTTTGGCGGTTCCCGAGGAAGCGGCTCAGCGTCGTCGTCGTGCAGCAACCCAGACCAGTCTTCACCGCGCTCAGTCCCATCGCACGCAGCCGTCGGCGGATCTTGCTGTCCTGGACCCTTCTGATCGTCCCAGATCTCGGCCACCTCGCGGTCAAGCTGCTTACACCCCAACGCGAAGCATACGCAAGATGACAAGACAAATTCGCTGTCTCTCGTCGCGAGTCCCTGTCACAATCTGCCGTCTAAGGAACTCATGCGCTTGACAATCCCTATTGGACTCGTGCAAGAACACATAAAAAGAAGAATTTTGGCACGGTGAACATGTGATTGGAGGAGTATCCAGTGGAGTTGGAATTGTTTCCTTTTCTTTGTCAAAGAAAGCAAAGAAAATCAAGTGAAAGACCAAGGGGATTATTTGGGACGTCAAGGGCTGGAATTTGGCAGCACGCTAGTGGGTAGCCCGAGCTTAGGGAGGAAAAGGCAAAAGTTGACTTCAGCTGCCACCAATTCAAGCTGCCGTCCCTGCGGCGCCTTCGACGGCTTGAAGTTACAACTTACCAGCAAAGCCACCTCATTGTTCCTTAAATTCTCGATGTTAGTTTCTTGAGGTTTCTAGGCGAGCGACTAACGAGTAATTGGTGGTCCTCGCCTGTCCCAAATCAATTCTGACGTTGTCTGGCACCTCCTCTCCTCCTAGCCTCACCGCTACACGCTAACGACCCACGGGCACCTCGTTGACCCACCGCCCGGCACATCCACCACCGTGAATCATCCACCATTAGCCATCGCTGGTCCCATCATCCGACGAGTCAAAATTCGGAAACGATATTACGAAATAAGTAAAGATATTATCCAAATTTAATTTGGTATTTTCTTACTTAATTTATTAATATTGCGATTAAATTCAAATTTTGAATGATGCATCTTATCCAAAATTTTCCCAAAAAACTTTTTAAATTAGGGACTATTCCCTAATTTCATAACGCATGTATAATTGACAATCCGAGTTCACACTCAAAATACGATTAGCAATCACATGAAAAAATACCAATCCGATTTCACGCTTGAAATACGATTCGTTATTTTGTTAAAAATTGGTCAATCTGATCTCATGCGCGAGTAATTCGTCAATCTATATCAATCATATCTTGCCTGATTTTGCTGTCGTGTCGTTTGAATCGATTTTGTTTCCGTAAAAAGAAAAAAAAATCTGAGTTAGATTAGGTTTGTTTTAGAATATTCATCGTCTTAAGGTTATCTTGCATATTTAGAATAAGGATTTTATTTCGATTTTTTTAAAAATAAAAATCCAAAAAAATGCAGTCATTTAGGATGTTAGTTTTTTAAAATTTAAATTGCACGTTTAATTATGTGTCGATTTTTAATTTCGAATTTCATAAAAAAAAATAAAAAATTAGAATTAGGGCATTTTTTGCACGTCATTGTATGTTATGATAAGATTGCGTGTTTTTTTTTTCTTTAATGATAGGTTTAGATAATTTCTCCTAGATAGATTGCATTTTAGGATTACTTGGTTAAGATAATGTTCTAGTTTAAATTATGATTTGGATTGACCTAATTCCTAATACAAATTGGATGACATCTCAACCTACATACATAATTTTCGCATTTTTCTTAAATTCGAATTTCATGGAAAATACAAAAAAAAAATTGTCTTTGAATAAATCAATTTAATTCTTTAGGATAGACTGCATGCTTATATTTTATTTACATCATATAGTTTATGTCATATTGCCATGTCATATCATTTCATGCTAGATTAGTAACATGCATTGCATAAAGCATGATTCTCATTAAATAAGTAAAAACAAAAAAAAAATTGTGTGTTAATTAAAAATCATATCTATAACTGTCGATGTGAATTCTAATCTAACATTACAGATGCTTTCGTTGCCATGAGATAAGTCTTGCAATTTATTCACCGTTTTATCTAGGTGTTAAATTGGTGGTTTATGCACCTTCATAATCGCCTCACATGTTAGGGAAGTGAATTAAAATTAATTCAAGTTGCCTGCAAAACATTTTTTTTCGAAATAAAAGAGAAATGTACAAAAATGGCGTTAGAGAAATTTAGCGTAATCAAGTCTCCGAACTCACAATCTCTAGTTCATAGGAGTAAAGTAAATCTCATGTTATTTTACTTGGGTTTCTAATCGACCCACAAAAAATAGATTAATGACGACTCCTGATTAAAAAATTAATTGCATGTTAAGAACTTGAATCTAAGTCGTGAGTTGGTATGGACTTGAAAGAGCCCGAGCTAAGTTTAGGCTTAGAAATCCATTAGCCAAACCCTAGGTGGTGCACCTGAAATTTTGGTCACGACACAAGTGATTTGAATGAGTAGTGAAACAAAAGATATGACATGCGATTTGTGTGAACATTTAAACAAGTGAGTCATATTTAACATCCAATGAAAGCATGCTACATCAATTAGCATAACTTATGGACACATATCTAAATTAACTTAGTATTGTCCTCTAGTATTCTTTGTAATACATTATTCTTTAATATTCAGTTCGCAAATAAGTCCTAAGAACATGAATACAAAGCATTTTGAACATTATAAATTTTTCTTTAATCATCAAATTACGAGATATGGTGGGATGAACAGAGTTTATGTAAATACGCTCTTTTGGCTTGTTCGAAGATTTTTCACAGAAAAATTAAATGCTAACAGTTTGTTGGGCCTGTCTTTTCTAATGTGTGGATAGCATTGCAGTCCAATGTTTCATTATGTCAAGCAGACTCCTCGATTTGACCAATCACCAACAATTGAGGCAGTGCCACTTGAACCTCACTAACGGAATGGAATGGCCAAAGGCACAAAATAATCGGAGCTCATTAAGTCCTTAAACTCTTCCATTTGAACTTTAAGATGTAAGATTTCGGAAGTATTTTCAAGAAAATATTACACCTAGGAACTAGGGGGACCTTGGGGGGTGAAGGTTGACACTCCATCATTTCTTGGGAAATTTCTATTGTTGGGTAGTTAGGTATAGTAATTTTCTGCGTTTGAAATGACAAGATGCAGTCCTAAAATGGCTCCTATGCAGTCCTAAAATGGCTCCTATTAGGTTCACCTATGCCTCACATAATGTCTTTTAAATGACTTGCTGACCCATTAATAACCCCGATTGTCTTTCACATGGCTGTGTCCTCGATTTGACCAAACACCACCGACCGAGGCAAATATCCTTGAACCTCACCAACGGAATGGAATGGCCAAGAGCACAAAAAGACAGAGAGAAAGAAAGAATACTTCACAGTGACGCAAACCGTGGTTCAACCAGTCATTCCCATACATACACCAGCCCGCGACGATCTTTCTTTCCCGTTGAAAGTTAGATTGGCTTTCCACTAGGGTTCGCAGTCTTATTTTGGCAAGTTAAGCATAGGCCTTGACACATCCGGGTTGACCACGGAAAAATGATATGTTAATTTGAGTCTTAAAGTCAAAGTCTAGATTACTAGAGAGGTTGAGAGTTCGATTTCCCATCTTCTCGAGAGGTCGGGGTGGGGACGCATGCGTGAGGGAGTAGAGTTTCGTAACTTGCACGTGGCACATAACGCACATAGTAATTTGTAATATAGATATACGATTGGATTAGACCAAAAAAAAAAAGAAAATCACTAGGAATGGGTACTAAATATGTGTTGGGTGCTATGCCTCAACGGTAGAATTGAGTTGAGCCAATTTGACATAGTCGAATACTTGAGTGTAACTCAATTCAGATATTTAGACCCTGATATAGGAAGTCTGCTTGAGCTCGATTTTTTTGGCTTGAGGTCGCTTGGATCGGTCTTCAATAAGCTCAATTTCAACTTGACTCTCCGCTCAATTAGTCGATATGTCATATAGGAAATCAAACTTTGTTCACCCCCGTGCTCAGATTCTAGTTTCTCTACCCCTCAACCAGGCTTGTTTTCCAACCAAAAAAGAAAAGAAAAGAAAAGAGAACTAGGCTAATCAATTGCTTGAGTCTTGTAAGTATTTTCAGCATTAGCTTGACCAGATTTTAAGTACTCAAAACTATTCAAGCTCAACTCAACTTCGACAAAGGTCGAGCTAATTTCTAGTAATCTTTGAAGTGAACTACTAGTCAAACTCGAGTAGCTTATGGGTAGCTTGACTCGCTTACACCCTAACATAATTTACAGACATAACTCTGCTTTTTAACTGCAAACTCAATAACATAATTTTAGTAATTAACGAATATCTTTACAAATAAATTAAATAAATTTATAATTAACATTATTTTATACATGAAACCCACATAAGCTAACTGATCAAATAAGGGCTAGAATGATTTATAACTATTAATTAGGTGCGAAAATGCTACTTTAAAAAAAAAAATATCAAGAATGCACGAACTCCATGTCTGAAAAATGTGGAAATCACAACAATAATTGACTGATATTCCGTGCATATACTATTTTGCTTGGATGAAAGACCTTCTATCACCTTTTCTACCCATCAAATACAAACTTACAAAGATTTTTTTTCCCTTTTTTCGCCAAATACAACCAAAATTAACCTTAGGAAAACAAATTAAAACCAAAACCCCGAGAAATATCTTTTGGTGACACGACAAATCAATGCATACGAGTTTGATGGGGGGCCTCTGTAATGTTAGGCGATCTTAAGACTACACAATTTTCAGGGAAGTGAATGTCACTTATCAAAGTGTTCCAGCTAGAGAAAGGAACAATTGAAGTTAAAAAAAGGGAAACTTGAAGCTGATGCCAAACAATGTCATTTTGCTGGATCAGTTCGAAGACAACTAATGCCTTTTAATTGCAATCTGTATGATTTGCTGTCCACAAAAGGAAAAAGAAAAAGAAAAAGAAGAGTGATGGAGAAATATATTTGTGAAAAAGATCGCAGAGTATCATCACGAGATGTGAAAAAGTTCCTTGCTCGGTAAGAGAAAGCAAGCATAATTATCTGTGTGCAAATGCCTCTGGCACAGGTCTGGATTTCACCAATTCGAGGAACATTGTAAGGTGTTTGATAGGTCTCAAGATAGTCACGACTCTGCTCTCATACATGAGACTTATCAATAGAGAAAAAAAAAAATAGAAACGATTCCATGTTTGGGCTAGTTATTATTTGGATTTCCAAGGTCAACAAGAAATTTAATACGGTTTAGTTTAACTTATTCAAAACATACCTTTTTTTTTCAATGACGAGGAAGCCTACTTTAATTAGGTCAAATCCCAAATCCATAAAATACTCCACTAATCTCATGAATTAGGTATGACGCGAGTCTAAGTTCTGATGAGGGCATGAAATTAATTATTATTATTATTTTTCTTGTTTTATGGTATAGAGTATTGAACTTGCACTTTCTGTCTTACTCACACACACAATGGAAGTCCTAGGGTGTGGTGACCCCAGTGGATCCGCTAGAGCAACTAGCAAATCAAACATCAGGGTCATGCACAAAAGTGAGGTTCGAAATTTCAGCATAAAGATTAGATTTCCTTAATGGTCCTTGAGGGAGCTCTTCCACAGCCAACTAATTTCGGCATATGCTAAGATAGATGCTTGATATGAAAAGAATGTTGATAGCAGATAACTGATGAATAAGAAAGATCATCATTTGAATTACCTATTTAGCAGATAAATATAAGATTTGCCTCTTAAACATCTCTAATTGGATCTATTTTGTTCTTTGCTCCTTGTTTAATCTAAATCTTGCAGCCGACGCACTTTGACTCTTTTGATCAATATTTTCGGAGGAAATGGACAATTTCTATGAAACTTAGGGTTTAAGAGTTTGGGGTTGAAAATGAATGGATTTGGGAAAATAGTTTGGATTTGAGGAAAAAATTGAAGTAAAAAGAATGTGATTTCGCTCTTGGTTTGGAGAAATTTCGAAAGTAGAGTAATTGGGCAAGAGGATGTGAGGATTACAAGAGAGAGAAAGAGAAGTGTGAATTTCCGTCATTTGCCTAGAAAAGCCCATGGGCTCTGGCCTTTTGCCAAAAGTCTCGATCCGTTTGTCTGGGCATCTTCCTCTTTCTTTGCATCATGTGGGAAAATATCCTTGATGTCATTTAGAGCTCGTCAAGGTGGAGACTCTGACAATTATGCCCTACTAGTTACCTTTCCCACACAGGATGGGGAAAGTTGAGAGTTTGATTCCTCACCCTCTCAACTGGGTTTGGGTAAGGACGTCTTATATTTTCGCGCTCTACAAAGGGCAAAATGTCTGAAATTGAGTTTAAAGTTAGATAGGATAGACAAAAGAAGAAAAAAAGAAAAAGCAAGACTCTACCTTTGTCATTTAATGGAAAGTTCTAGTCTGACTCTTCATTTTATAGGAAAATATCTTTGATGCCGATGTCAAAGACGGGTGGTTCCGAGTGTTGAGATTGTTCCACATTAGTTGTGGAAGTGGTTGGTAGTCAGTTCATAAATATGAACAAATACCTCATTTTTTAAGCTAACTTTTGTGATGAGAGAGATTCAAGACCACCCAAATACTCATATAGAAATCATACTTTCCACTATGTCAACCGGACGTTCTCACATTAGGGTTAATATTGACACCTAAATTTTGATGACCCGGTCATTTATTTATTACATAAAAAATTAGAGATTAATTATTAACCCCTAAACAAAAATATTAAATAAAATTGCATAACATATAATTTTAGGAGCATTTATTATTATTATTGCATTTGCATTGGATCAGGATGGATTTAACTTGATGGTTCAGAGCCCGTTATTTTCTAACGACCAAAAATTAAAGAATTTGTGATTTGATATTTTTGGTGATATGACAAATGATTTTATGTATTTTTATGCAATCTATTCATATATCTTCGGAAAGGGCAAGTGTAACAGGGAGATATTACGAGCTCATTTTCACAAGATTTGGAATTCGAGAAAATTCTATTACAATCTTGAATTTTTGGCAATATGTGATAAAAATCGGTGGAGAATATTCAAAGAGATGAGGAAAATAAAAGATATATTGCATTCGGGAGATTATAGGCAATCTTCGTGCCCGTTGACATGAAAAGGAAATAAAATATTCAGTCCCTCGCCTATAAATTGGCTCGCATACGGACAAAAGAGGGGGCCACACATATTGATACACACGGCCACATGTAGAGATATACGCGAAGAAACATAGAGAAAATCGTGAGTGGGAGTCGAGAAAGAAATATTGCACTGCCCTTGGATATTGAAGGGGTGATCCAGTAGTAATGTTCGTGAGTGTAGTTTGACAGTTCGGTCAGACACCTACTCACGGTCAAGTTCATCAAGAGCATAAGTTCTTCATAGCTATAAGACAAAAGGAGGAAGGAGATCGTGAGAATTTGGGGATGCATGGCGATGTGTTGACCTCGCTTGGTTGTTTTTCCTTTGCAGGTCCCGACGCCCACGTCGTCATCAAGCAGCGAACAACAGTCTCCCTTGTAGTGTCACCGCAACCGATCCTTCGGTGAGCCCCATCGCGCTCGATTTTTCTTTTGCAGAATTTACTGCAAGTCCCATCACCAAGCACCATCGCGAGCCTGCTGCCCGAGCCACCCGCGACGTCCTTGCCGTTGCCAAGCCCCCGCCGAGACCACCGCCGCCAGCCGCCATCGACATCCTAGTTCGTGAATTGTGGTAACGCCACCACTCATCACTTGCCACTGTTGCCGTTCACTGTCAAGGAGCTGATTGTGCTCCCAGTCCAATTGCGCAAAGTCCAAATTGGAAGCCAATATTCGGATTAGGTAAAAATTTTGTTTAATTTGATTTATGAATATTCCATGTCCTTATTTAAAATATCTAGATTCATATCTGTAATCTCAAGCAGACCTTCAAAATTGGGAAATCTTTCTAATTTCATAACATACATATGATTAACAGTCGATTTCATGCTCGAAATATGACTCATAATTGCATAGAAATATCGCCAATTCAACCTCACACTCAAGATACGATTCGAGATTTTTGTTAAAATTGGCCAATCCGATCTCATGTACAAGATACGATCTATTAATTTACTAGATGGATATCAATCATATGTTGCCTGATTTGTTGTCGTGTTGTTTGAATTGATTTTGTTCCATAAAAGGAAGCCCAAAAAAAAAAAATATTTGAGTTAGATTAGGTTCATGTTAGAATATTGCTTATTTAGGGTTATTTTGCATGTTTAGAATAGGAAATTTATTTATTTCGAATTTTGGAAATAAAAATCCAAAAAAAATAATAATTTAGGATGTTATTTTTTCCTTTCATTAATTTAAATTGCATGTTTAATTATTGAGTAATTTTAATTTCGAAATTTAATTAAAAATAAAAGAAAACATAAAAATTATCATGCACATGTCATGTAGAATTAGGTCATTTATTGCACATCATCTAAATGTGTAAATGTTTGAATAGTTGCATTAATCTTTTCCTATCACTAGATTAGGTCATTTAATAAATGTCGCGTGACATATAGTTTGCATGATAGATTACATGTTACATGTCATTTTAGTTAGACATTTTTGTACGTCATTGCATTGCATTGCACGTAATTTCTAGGCTTCGTCAAATAAGAAAAAAATCTTAAAAGATTGAGTGGTTGCGTGCTAATTAGGAGTCATATCTAGGACTATTGATATGTGTTTTAATGTAACATTGCGGATGCTTTTGTTGTTATGAGGTAAGTCCCGTAATTCAATCATTGCTTTCTTAGGTGTTAAATTGGTGATTTGCGCACCCACTTGGTCACCTCATATGTTAGGGAAGTAAATTAAAATCAATTCAAACTATCTGCAAAATATTTTTTTTCAAAATAAAAGAGAAAGGTACCGAAAAGGCATTTGAGAAATCTATCGTAATCAAGTCCCCGAACTCACAATCTCTGATTCCCAGGAGTAAAGTAAATCCCCTATTACTTTACTTGGGTTTCTAATTGAGCCCACAAAAAATAGATTAGTGGCGACTCCTAACTAATAATCTTTTGCATGCTAAATATTTGAACCTCGGTCACGAATTGGTATGGGCTTGAGAGAGCCCGAGCTAAGTTTAGACTTAGTAGTCCATTAGCCAAACCCTATGTGGTGCACCCAAGGCTAGGTCGCGATAGCTACCCTCTTCAAATTGCTGCTTGAGGAACTTCTTTCTCATTAAGGCATTTCTTCGAGAAACTAACTCGGTCGAATATGCTTGGCTACAAGTCTCATGGGTAGGAGTGGGGAGTGGGTTGGTAACTAACCTTTTGCCTTGACCAAACTACCATCTCACTTACAAATTCCTTCTACCTCAATATAGGTGCCTGCTTCAATGTCTTGACATCATTGGCACAAGTTGTTCTTTGTCTTCAAATCTAGCCGATGCAATACGGACCATTTCAAGGAAAAGTGTCTGCATTGACTTCCATTTTCCCTTGTCCTCTGTCATCGATAAACTTAATAATTCCTTACCGAATTACTTTTTGAATTGTTTTCCTAAAGCAATGGAGTTAAGTGTGTTATGCCATCATGAATTATGCCACATGCAATATTTTTTGTTTACTAAATCTGTTGAGTCTAGCAATGCAACCTAGGGGATAAGACAAGTTGACTTGAAAACTTAATAAATTTTCGCGCAAAACTTCAAGTTAAACTTGGCAAGGAGGATTTAATAATGGCAGATGCAAATGCATCTATTAGATGGATCGAACCCGAATCTTAGTGAGAAGGTCACTACATTGCTTTCGTGGAAAGTCCCATAGGGATTGCCTTCCATCATTGCTGAAAAGGCGAGTGCATCGCTAGAAAAAGGGGATCACCCTCTTTGGAAAATAATTGCCTAAATCAGAGAAGAATTTATGTCACAGTAACCCATCACTCAAGGAAGTCTCGAAGGCAATATCATGTAAATTTGCCATTTCCCGATTTTGATTGCACATCCTGAAACTCACAATCGCAAGCATTCCGTGACATGAAATGTGGGACAATGAAAGTAATGTATTTTATATTTTCATTGATCTATCGATTATATAAGCCTAAGATTGTATATATAGTACAAGAAATTAAAAAAGAAAAGAAAAGGAAAGAATACACATAATATTGTCTTCCTTGAAATATTTCGTGCCCATGATCTGCCTATCACCTACAAGATCGGAATCGCAATTAAGGATCAATCGAGGATCAAAACAAATTCTTTATCCAACACTCCCCCTCAAGTTGGCGGCTTATATATGTCAAAGACGCATATCTTGTTTAATAAGTATGTGTGTTGTCTCTAACATAACAATTTAGTAAAAATGTCTACAGGCTGCTCCACCACTCCAATTCCTCAAGTCATAACAATCCCTTATATTTTTTCTCGAGTAAAATGGCAATCAACTTCTATGTGCTTCGTTCTTTCATGGAAAACTGGATTGGCTGCTAATTTAAGTGCAGCATCATTGTCACAAAACAATTCACTCACACCATCAACTTGCACACCAAGGTCTAGTAGCAATTCTCATTTCCAAACTATTTCGCTAATAGTTTTTACCATTGTTTGATATTCTGATTTTGCTTATGACAATGAAACTGTTGACTACTTCTTTGTCTTATAGGAAATCAAGGATTTTCAATTTGATGCAAAAACTAGTAATGGACCTCCTCGTCATTGGGCATGTAGCATAATCCGTATCACAATAGGCCGCCATTTTCATGTTGCAATCATGAGATAAAATAATTATGAGTCCCTGGACATCATTTTAAGTACTTTACAACCTTTAGCGCTGCGTTCATATGAGATTGCTTCGGGTTGTGCATGAATTGACTAAGTATTTGTATTGTATAACATATATTAGGCTTAGTCATTGTGAGATAGATTAATTTTCCAACAAGTCGTTGATATCCTGATTGATTCTTGAGTAGTGGATCTTCATTGGCTAATGGAGAATCTGTGTCATACTCGAATGTCATCAATTTAACATTATGCTCAATAGGTATCATAACTGGTTTACATCATGATAATCCTACTTTTGATATAATTTCTAGGACAAACTTTCGTTGACTAAGGCAGATTCCTTTCTCGGATTGAGCTATCTCAATACCAAGAAAATGTTTGGGAGGTCCCAAATCTTTGATATGGAAAGTTGAATGCAAATATTTCTTAAAATGTTGAATCGCGACGTCATCATTTCCCATTATCAGTATATCATCCACATAAATCATCAAATAGATTGATGAAGTATCTTTGGTGCATGTGAACAAAGCATAATCATGCTTGGAGCGTTGAAAACCTGCACTTGTGAGAGCAACGGTGAATTTTACATACCACTATCGAGAGGCTTATTTGAGTCCATATAGGGATTTACAGGAGACAACATACTCGAGACTCCCCTTGTTTGTGTAAACCCTGTGGAAGTTCCATGTATATTTCTTCATCGAGATCACCATGAAGGAAGGCGTTGTTGACATCCATTTGATGCAAGTTCCAATTACAGAAGACTGCAACATACAAGAAAGATTAACTAGTAACTTCCTTAGCAACTAGAGAAAACGTCTCATGTCAATCAAAGCCTTCACGCTATGTGAATCCCTTAGTGACAAGGTAGGCCTTGTAATGCTGCATAGAACCATTTACCTTGTACTTGATTTTGTGAACCCATTTGCAACCAATGGGCTTTCTATGAGCAGGCAAAGGAATAATATCCCAAGTATTATTTTCTGTAAGAGCAAATAATTTGTCTGCCATAGCCTTTTGCTAGTGTGTATCACGTGTTGCGTCCTCATAAGAAGTGGGTTCCGTTCTTCAGAAATTCGTCTAATGCAACAATTATGTTGTGATGATAGTCGACTAAAAGAAACATACGAAGATATAAGATATTGTGTACCTAAAGTATTCAAGGTAGGATAGATATAATCCTTTGTCCATGTCGGGGGACGAATTTGTCGTCCCTAATCGTCTAGGCTTGTCAGTAGGTATCAATTTGGTAGTTGGCAATGAGGACCCACTAATGGATGGCTGTGACGATGAATTGTTCATGTCACGGGGAAGAAACAGGAGATTCAGCCAATGTAGTGGAAGATCCAGGATGTGACGATGTAGGAGATAAGGTAGGCAATGGCTGCTCAGACAATCGCTTAGGTGCAATTAGAGCATATTGCGGTGTCATGGAAATATCCTCCACTAATAAGAATTGCTGATGATCTAATGTAGATGTCGATGGATCATGTGAAAACCTCGTTTCTTGGAAGGGGAATATATTCTCATGGAAGATAACATCTCGGCTAACGAAGAAGCGACCTGTAGATATCTCCATAACCTGATAACCCTTTTGTAGAGTAGGATATCCTGTAAAAACACATCGAAGAGGTCTAGGATCCAATTTATCTTTATGGCCCACATTTGTCCCATAGCAAAGACAATCAAAAACTCGAAGATGATCAATATTTAATCGTTTCCCAAAAAGCATTTCAAATGGCATGCACCCATTAAGAATTCTAGTTGGCATGTGATTGATTAAATAGGTTGTCGTGACCACACAATATCCCCAAAAAGATTTAGGAATGAAAGCTTGATATTTTAGTGCTCGGGCTATTTCAAGAAGGTGTTGATGCTCACATTCAACAATCACATTATGTTGGGGAGTGTATGTACAAGAACTTTCATGAAGTACTTCACGTGAAGACAGAAAAGATTGACGCTTAGTAGAAAAAATTCGCGTCCAAAATCTGTGTAAATTCTTTGAACAGGTTTATCGAATTGAGTTTTAATCATGGAGAAGAACTTTGATGGATAAGAAAAGTTTGGCTCTTAGATTGCATGAGAAACACCCAAGTAGTGTGAGAATAATCATCCACGATGGTGAGGAAGAATCGAGATCCATCACGATGTGAAATGTGATAAGGACCCGGATGTCCATATGAACCGAGGAAAAATTTCAGTTGCCTCGAGTAATACTAGTTGGAAATGGTGCTCGTGATTGTTTTGCCAAATGTCATATCTTACAATTAGGACAAGGGAAACGAGCACTATGTTCAAAACGTTTATGAGAAAGAGAGATTTTATTACTAGCAGTGGCATTACATGAAATGCTCTCATTCGATGAGAATAAATTAAAATTTCTTGGAAAGTTGATCAAAAAATATAGCCCTTCTGCCATACTACCCAAGCCCATCAGTTTCTCAGTCAAAAGGTCTTGAAAGAAACAATTTTTGGAATTGAAATTGGCACGATAGGAATTATCTTGACAAACTTTGGAAACTGATGTGAGATTGAATTCAAATTCAGGAATATAAAGAACATTATTAAGAGTAATATGTGGGTTAGGTGGACAGTACCAACTTTTGTGACATTGGTGATATTCCCATTTGGGAGACGAATTGATATGGGAGAATGAGATTTTTTTTATGAATATTAGAAAATAAGTACTCATCGCAAATTATGTGGTCACTAGTGCCGGAATCAATAATCTATGTATCAACTGAAATATTTTTGGGCTCGTGTAATTAAGTACCTGAGAAATTTGCTGATTTATTGACTGTCTTCAACTGACTCAATGTCTTCATGATATACTAAAACTAATCTTGAGTAATTGGTTGATGAGCTTTGTCAATTTCTAATACCTAATAGATAGAAATTTCTTTTTTCTCTTTTCTCTTTGTCAGTAGGCTTTTCATGTAATTTCCAGCATGTTTCAATGATATGATGTGGGCATTAGCAATATTCACAATACTTACCCTTAAATTTAGAATTTTGCGCCCCCCCCCCCTCCTTTTGTGATACAAGACCATTTGATTCGGTCTTGTGAGAGCTATCCGATCCGTGCCCTTGCTTAAGATCTAAGCCGTCAGTTTGGGATAAGTAGACCATCCGATCCACGCCTGCGTCTTTGATATGCACTGTCGGTGCGGAGGAAAGGGGAGTTGTCTGATCCATGGCTTTGATCTCGAGCCATTGAACCACAAGCCTTTAGGGTTTGTGTGGCTTTCTTCTTCCCAGCGAAAAGGATTCGCAGCATGAAGTCCCTTGAAGCTTTGTCTTTGTTGTGATGGTCAGAAACCACCACGAGATCGGTTCGAGAGTCCCGCCAATGTAGCTAGAGCCACGCCCTCTCCTCCTTTCTCATATCCCGTGGTCGCAAGCTGCTGGTTTTCTTCTTGGACAGCTAATTGGAAAATTTGACCGAGTGGAGGTATGGGATCCCATAGTAAGGATTTGCAGGCGAAAATGTATGTAACTTTTGTTTAGGGTTAGAACTTAGAAGAAACCGACTTACCTTCTCCCTCTCCTTGATTTTTCAGTACTGTAGAAGAGTCACCTTCGGCCCTTCTAGTTGTTCTTCGGCAGCTTCAAGTTCATTCTACGGGGCAAAAGATGATTAAAACAAGCGGTCAGGAAGGTTCCCTTATTTTGTTTCGAGAGGGCTTGGGTGAGAGAATTTTTTTTTTTAACTTGATCGATTTTTCCGTACATTTCCCAAATATTATCCACATGACCTTTGAGTCTTTGATAAGTGGGAGGCTAGCTGCAACCTTGAGGGCCACACAATTTCCGATCCAAGTGCAAATGAGTTGGTTGCATTTGCGCCAATGTCGCCGCATTCAATCGTCGGCCGGGAAAGGGATGGTTCTGTCGAGGAACCCATCCTTATCCTTGGTTATGAGGGCTCGTCGGAAGCCTCTCGCCCAAGAAGAATAGTGTTTGGATCCGGTGAGTTGAACCGTAATCAACCATAGCTTCAGCCTATTTTTTTTTTTTTTTGATCGAAAGCTTCAGCCTATTTGCCAGAGATGTGTAAAGGGGGTCTCCCGGTTTTAGTCGGCCACTGATGGCCGGAAAATGAATGGTGTAAAGTTAGGTTGGGGACCCGGGTAGGGATTCGTCCCTCTCGGGTCTGGTTCGGATCTATGACCCGGCGAACTCGGGTCTGGATCTCTATTAGGGTGGAGCCCTAAATTGATCTCTTGTCTAAGTGGGTCGTAACTAGCCCACTGCTGATTGAGATCGTCAGCCCATGGGCTTGGATTGGAATCCATGGCATGAACTGCCATTGAGTAGGCGTAGGGAAATACGTCTTGACTGGAGCAGGAGCTGGAGCAGACTCTCTCTTCATATGCATGATCGATCTGTTCAGATGTTCGGTTGGACGACTCCTCCTGTGCAGGTAGGGTCAGATCTTGGTCACCTTTGTTGATTGGATTCTGCATACTGAATAAAAATTGAATTCCAACCTGAGGTGCTAATTTGTTTTGCAAGATATGATTTGCAACAACAAACTAGAAGACGATCGGGGGTAACTCAGAAAATTTTGCGAAAGCTGGGTCAGAGCTGCGGCTCCGATACCATGACACAAAATGTGGGACAATAAAAGTAATGTATCTTGTATTTTCATTGATCTGTCAATTATACAAGCCTATGATTGTATATGTAGTACAAGCAACAACAAAAAAAGAGAGGAAAGAATGCACATAATATTGTCTTCCTTGAAATATTCCGTGCCCATGATCTGCCGTATCATCTACGAGATTGGAAATACGAGATTGGAATTGCAATTAAGGATCAACCGAGGATTAAAACAAATTCTTTCTCCAACATTCCGAACGGATGTCAGATGAGGAAGTAGTCGCTAGTCAAATTTTGATTGAACCTTCCCAAACTTGAAAAAGGTCTCAAAGCCCGAAATCGTACCTAGAAGTATCAAAATCAAGCGGAACTTTTCATACCACAAAGTTATGGTCAATGATGATTTTTAAAATGAGGAGTCTTTGAAACGATGCTTAGATTACAGACCCAAGCCTAAAACCCGATATGAATTGAAATCTTGGGCCCATGATTTGACAATTTCTCGGAGAAATATTGGGCTCGTTGGAAAGGTCTCGACTCATGCACTCTGGAAGTGCAAAAGTCGCACCAATAACTTTTTCACACTTTTGAAGGTTACCTATGCACTTTGTCACGACCCCGGCATAAATAATGCACGACCTTCATCATTCGCTCACTAAAAAGCAACAAACCATAAATTATCCACATGACATCATTCGACGGCACCCGATCGTGGCCAAGTAAGGGCCATTCCGAATCATTGCAGTCCCTAATAATACATCGGATTTAGCAATATAGTCAAACATGTCATTCGCGAACCGGACCCCACCAACCAAACCAAAACACATGTCGCGTGAAACGTAGTTTAAGAATCAAATCAAAAATGGGACAGGCAAAAAGGATCAAATCCCATTATTATTTTTCTAGGGTTTCGAGCGTGCCCACCATAGATAGATATTTTCTTGGACCTATTGCAGCTTAGCCTTTGACCACCTGCAGCGTACTTTTTTTTTTAAAAAACCACACAAAGAAGAGAAAAAGCCAAAAAGAAAAAAAGAAAAGAAACGATGGAAAAGGCAAAAGCTCAAGCGATGTTCCATGACTGTACTAACTCAGCCAACGCGACCTGAGCCGACCCGCCGGGATTCAGTGCTGCCTGCGCTTCTTGCTTGAGATGCTGCATCCGCTCCCTGATGGCCTCGCCCTCCGGCCCCATCAGTCCTCGGACCCGCCGCTCCACCTCCGCCGCGCTCACCGTCCGCTCCTCCCCGCCGCCTCCTCCATCGGCAGCGCGACCCTCATCGCCTCCACCATGAACACCCGGTTCTGCCGCTGCTCCGCGTAGAGCGGCCACGCGATCATCGGCACCCCCGCACACACGGCCTCGAGCACCGAGTTCCATCCGCAGTGGGTCACGAACCCGCCTGTCGCGCCGTGGTCCAGCACCGCCACCTGCGGGGCCCACGACTTCACGACGAAGCCCCTCCCCCGCGGTCCGCTCCAGGAACCCCTCCGGGAGCAGCGCCCCCAGGTCCGGCTCCGCCGTGGAGACGGCCTTGTGGCCCTTGCCGGTGGCCGGGCTCCGGACCACCCATAGGAACCGGTGGCCGCTCCTCTCGAGCCCCGTCGCTATCTCCTTCAGCTGCTCGGCGGAAAACACCCCGAGGCTCCCGAAGCTCAGGAACACGACGCTTTCTCTCGGCTGCGAGTCCAACCATGTCAAGCACTCCGGCTTGTCGTTACCTGGGCCGCCGCCGCTCCCGGCTTTTCCGCCATCCCCGCTCGAGACCAGGGGCCCGATGCAGTAAAGCGGAGGGTCCGCCCGTCGGGCACGCATTTGCCGTCCCGGATGGCTCTCACGGCTTCCTCCTCAAGCTTCTCCAACGTGTTCACTATAATCCCGGACGCCATCAGCATGTTCGTCGCGCTCTCCAGCAAGAGCTCGTAGGCCCGGTCGTTGCGATCTTGCAACAGTTCAGCCCTGTCGGAAGGCAGCAACGGCGGCGCTCCGGGCAAGCGGAGGACGGTGTCGGTGGCGAGGTCCTTCAAGCTTCTGGTGGTGGTCCTGTGGAGGACGGGCAAGCCGAGGAAGAGGTCAAGCCGCCTCCCGACGAGCTGAAGAAGTAGTAGCAGGGGATGCCGAGGCCGCGCGCGACCGACAGGGCGTTGGTGCAGAAGAAGTCGATGACGAGGGCCCGGACGCGGTGGGTCTCGGAGATGGAGACGAGGGCGCGGTGGACGTTGGGGTTGTTGAGGCGGAGGAGCTCGAGGGCGAGGGTCTCGAGGTGCGGGGAGGTGGTGGAGTAGTCGGGAGGGAGGGAGGTGGGGGCAGGTGGTGGAAGGTGATGGAAGGGTGGGCAGCGGAGACGGCGGCGATGTAGGAGGAGATGGAGCCGCCTTCGTAGGCTTGGCTGGGGAGGAGGACGTGGATGGAGAGGGAAAGATGGCGGGTGAGGAGGAGCTTGCCCAGCTCCACCATGGGCGTGGTGGCCGATGGCCGGTGCAGAATACAGAACCACCGCCTGCTCCTCCATGATGGGTGGCTCTTGTGATCGGCAGATGTATTTTACATGTCAAAAAAGCAGATGAATTTATAGTTGAATTTAGGTTGACCGGGTCAGACCTGTTTTTTGTGTATACGTTTAAAAACTAAATTCGGATCTTTTAAGAAGTCTTTCAGTTTATAGGAGGGACATGTTATCTAAAAGTTTTAAAATTTATTACGCCTTGTAAAATTTATAAAAAAATATAATCAAGTTTAAAATTTATTAAGTTAATGCAATGAAGTATTTGTGTTAACACTATGGGTGATCAGATCTAGTGTAGGTAGATTCAAGACTTGCATCTTGTACCCAATCCTATTATAATTGGTCTCTCTTTTTAGACCATATATTCGATTCTATTTACACTGGACCTTGTTTTGGGACCATCTTATTTTTTCAATTCGGTTTCAAAAAGTCAATCTTATTTTCATTCCCTGATATCCTATGCAGTTTTGAATTTTTGAATTTTACATTAATACGCAAGAAAATGTAATATTTTTAATTTGTATTAAAACATTAAATATATGTAATTAATAAGTACATTAATTTTTTGACTAAATGAAAAGTAAAAATCCTATGATTGCAGAGTGATTTGATTTGTCTATCTCAGGCTTTGCAAACTAATTCAAAGTTCAATAGAAGACAACTGGAAGCAAATTTTAAAACTAATTTCTTGATTTCCTCCCCATGATTGTGGACTAGTGGTGCCAAAATGGTCAATAAAGTGGCAGTCATTCTTGGATAAAAATGACTCAAGTCACAATCCTTCTTTTTTTTTCTCTTTCCCTTCGCAGCCTCTCTCTCTCTCTCTCTCTCTCTCTCTCCAAATGTACTACTATTCAAGGTTTCCTTGTGTCCCATGACTACCACAGCCATTTTCAACCTCCTAACCCGAACCCTCTCGCTCCTCCCCCTATCCCTCTGCTGCACCTCCTGCAGGCCCATCCCACCTCCTACCCCTCCGCCATTGACAACGGTTGCGTCTCCCTGAGCTTCCGCCACATGCTCTCCTGCAACGCCTCTAACCTCTTCTTTGCCACCCCCTCCGGCACCAACAAGGTCTAGCCCATCGACTATGCCAAGCACAAGGTGGTCGTCTTCGACCCTGCCATGTTAGCCAAATATCCTTAAAAAATGTAAACTTTCCACCAATTTGACAAGAAATCTAGCTTGAGAAAACATCCCCAAGAAAAAAAAAGAAAAACCCGGCATTAATTCGAAAGAAAATTTTAGAAAAACCGAGGAAATTCGCAAGCTTATGGATGAGGTCTTCATCGTTGATGAGATGAAACAGTGATCGTGAGTTGGGGATGGACGGTGCAACCATGAGCCAATGAGAGAGGGAAGCGAGCGAGGAAGAGGAACATCGAAAGTGGAGCATCATGCGAGAAGAAAAATACAGTTTTAATATTATAAATCATGTTAAAAAAAAGATAAGAGTGAGACTTTTGAGCTTACAAAACCGGTTCCCAAACAGGTCTGGTCAATTCGGTTCTTGAGTTTGTATTCACTTGGAACGGAGGATTAGACTAGTTCAAATCGGTTTCAAATTTTGGGAATTGGTTCCTAAATTGGTTTTAATGGGAATTGATTCTGGACTGTTTTCTAGGTGGGACGATTTGGTTCCCATTGCACATCCCTAGTTAACACTGTCAATTTGACTAATGAAAAAAATTGATGTGATATTTTTTATTAAATTCTTTATTAAAATTAGATTAAAACAAAAAAAAAACTAAAATTTTATTATAGAAATGAAACTAAAAAAAAAAAAAGATAAGATAATGACAGGCCAATGGCATTTCTATCGACCATCATCGAAAAATTTTGGAACCCTAGCTAGGCTCGGGTGAAGGCACCTAAATTTGAATGATCCTTACTCGATCATCACTCGCCTAAGGCAAGGCCTTGCAGGCTTGGGCGAGGCTCACCCAAATGTGGTGAGCCTCCTCAACCGTGAGCCCTGATGTTGCCCTCATGAATGTAGGGTGAGTGTTATGCTCTTTGAAGTGGTTTGTTGCTTTCTCCTTGGAAGCTTAACTATGCCAAATGCATGAAACTTGGTCATGAGCAAATTATTCAACACTTGTTCGCCCTTTGGCAGCATGATTAGACCCATACCCTTCTTCGGCCTTCGGCAAGGATTGGCACATTGCCTTCTAGCTTACTATATCTTGGTTTGGACTTAGATTTTAGTACATTTCCGATGAGATCCATGTGATCAAGATTAAGGTGCACTTTGGATTGGTATATAATGTTTGGAGCACCCGATAAAGGGCTCCTCTCTCACATTTGACATGCTTGAACTTTCTTTTCGAACACTTTGGGGCCATGAATTAGCATCAAGGAAATCGGAACATGATGTGTGCACTCGGTTTGTTCAACTTGGCATTTAAGTGTCTACAAACTCAATTCTTTTTATCAAGCAGTACAACTTGGAACAAATCGTCATGTAACATTCTTGAAAATGACAGAATTTTCACATAAACCATGTAATGCAATTTTTACATTGAAGAGATAAATTATCTTAAAAACTACTATTCAACATCTCAAAACTATTCACCGCATCAAATCAACTATGGCCTAAAACCCATCCGGTGAATTTTTTTGAAAATGTCCTCTGGGGCCGATTTTGGGTCCATGGGCCAAAAACCCTATTGGCCCAAAACACAATTAAGGCTGTAAAGATACTTGCTTTACTGAATAAATGTTTTTTTAATCTAATATTGCAAGTACTTTAAACATGGCACCATAGCATTCAAAAGTTACAATTAAAATTGTTTTCTACTACCCAAATTTCGATATCGATCATTTAAAAAGTTTATCCCATTCTCACAATTCCACAACATGATTTCTTGGATTTTCTCAAGACTTACGTAATTTCTCGAAATCAATAGATAATTTTAATATCTTTTAAAATTAAGAAAATTTACATAACATAATGCATTCGTCACTAATACAGTATTGCAATCTAATGACGAGACGGACTGGATAGCCCTGTGGACCAGGTTGGTTTTCCAAAATTTTAATTCCTAGGTTTCCTTTTTCAAGCGCTCATACCTCTTTCTAGAGAGCATCAAATTGTCTAACTTTGGTGTTTATGGGAAGCTCTCATAAATTAGAGCAATAATGCGACAATCTACCCTATAACTTTCTAGAGAAATACATTTCTTGGTGACAAATATGCTTACTCTTTGATCTCCGACTGCAACTCTGCAAAAGCATATCTTTCGAACGAGGCGTCAAAATCATGTGCCCTCTAATCCTAAGGGTTCACGATGATTGGGGAAGCGCCTGGTCATGCCTATGGTGTTATCGGAAGTTTGTTGAGCATCACGGACAAGGGCAAGACGGGGTTAGCGAAAGCTTGATAAAATCCATAAGGAAGTTTTTGGTTGAAGTACATCACCTACCATCAAGTTAACGATTTTCTAATGTCCGGCTAAGTTTGGATGTCTCGTTTATTTCAGTCAATTGCAATAATCACACTAATCATGGCTAATTAAAACTGTTGCTTGGGTAATACAAACATCATAATAAGGATACTATGAGTGCTATAACTTTCGTATCCTCGGTTGAGTGTCGTAACTTTTTTTTATCACTTAAGTGTCGAACTTCTAAAGAACATTTCACCCGAGTGTATAATTTTCAATTAGTCATTTAAGTGTAAATTTTTTTGAAAACGTTCATCCAAATGTTGAAAATCTAACGTAATATGTCACTTATTGTGAACATTTTAAAATAATTAGGATAGTTAGGTGATCGATCAAAAAATTATATAATATTTAAATGGTCGAAAAAAAGTGAAATGAACATTGAAAATAAATTAGGATATTCAAATGATTAGTGGACATTTAAATTCTAGAGCACCGACTGACTTTTTCATGCTCTTGATGGTTACCTATGCACTTTGTCACGGCCTCGGCATAAATAATGCGTACAACCTTGGTCATTCGCTCACTAAAAAGCAACAAACCATAAATTATCCACATGACATCATTCGACGGCACCCAAATGTGGCGAAATAAGGGCCGTTCCTAACCATCGCAATAGCATAACGACATGATTTTGTAATTGCGGTCCCTAATACATCGGATTTAGCAATATAGTTAAAATTGTTGTAAAATATTGCTTTGCAAATATATAATAGAGAGAATAGATAGATTGAGTAGAGAAAATCAGACACCAGAGATCGTAGAGAAAGTCAGAGGAGAGAATTTTATTTCCAGTGTATGACTGTTATATGACTGTTATATCTATAACAAAAACTAAACTCCTTTTCATAAGAAAACAAGAATGTGCTTATCATTAATATCAATGTATCGAATGATATATGTATTGGATAGGGAGATGAACATTCATTGTATATGGAGATATACTTAGAATGTATGATATAAATGTACCATAATAAGTACATTAGATAAGATGAATATAATGAATATTCATTCATGTATTTCATAACACTCCCTCTTGAATATTCATTGTATTCATTACGAATGTGCATTGAATGAAATTGCCTTATTAAAAACCTTCCGGAAAAACTCAGCAGGACAAAAATCGGACAAAAGGGAAAAAAAAGTGTAGAGTACAAATTTTATGATCTCTCCCTTTTATAAATGCATTAATTGTCTCGTCAAAAACTTTAAGCCGAAAAAACCCCGTGAGAAAAAAATCGGACAAAAAAAAAAAAGAGAGTGTAATGCATAATTCATAATATCTCCCCCTCAATTGAGCCATATAGCCCTTTGCTAGGACTAGTCAATCTTGCATCTTGTGAACTCGCCGCATACCGGTATTGCAATGCATAGTTCATAATATCTCCCCATCAATTGAGCCATATAACCACTTTTGGGACTAATCAATCTTGCATCTTAGTTATAGAGTCAAATAAATATTATATAATGTTCATAAGCATTTCATAACCATATGAAAGAATAATAAAAAGTAATACATTTAAAGCAAAACAACTAAAAAGAAATTATTAGAATAATAAAATTCGAAGTTCAAATTACTATCCACTAATCGATGCCTCATCAAAGTAATCATGGGTCCTCAAAGAAATCAAAGACATCTAATGATGCATTTGCTACTTCGGGACCAAGAGGAGTTTCACCAACGGATATATTGTTGGCCTCAATAGTGGTTATGGCAGCAGAATTGATTTCAATGACATAAGATTCACTACGCTTGCTCGTATTTTTAAAGATGCTGGTATAGGTCAACAAAGTGCCTTGGCGTAAAACCAGTACGTGACCGGTGCTCAGTCATGCCACAACAATGACAAATATTTTCATTAATCACATTCTTTGGCTTTTTTTCTTTGCTATGATTCGGGCCAAAGTTAAATTTTCTAGGGCAATTAAATTTCTTGTCATCCATTCTAGAAATATGTTCTTGCATGTACTTATAGCCCTTAAAATTGCTAGTATTTTTCTTAAAGTTAGCATGTGCTTCAAGCAATGCTTTTAAGCCAAGAGGTCTAAGATCATGATTTTTTAGCAGCAATTCATTAGTTTGCTCGGCGGGAGGAGCACGAAAATTAATTTAGAATATGTGGCAAACTAACATTGTCGTATTGCTGTTGCAATATAATATTCGAAGCATGGAATGTGAAGAAAGTTTTTTTTTCTAACAATTCAACATTAGCGAGTTTGATACCGCATAACTTAAGTCGAGAAATAATATCAAATAAAGCAGAATTATAGTCAAACACTGATTTAAAATCTTGCGGTATGAGATTTTGCTAGTCATATTATGTTTGATGGATGATAACAATCTTGGTATGATCATATCTATCCTTCAACCTCATCCACAGGGTCTAAGGGTCTCGAACGGATAAATATTGACTCTGCAGGCTCTCATGCAAATGACGGCGAATAAAAATCAAGGCATTTGCTTTATCCTTTTCATTTGAGGTTCTATCATCTGTAATTGTATTAGCGAGACCTTGTCCTTGGAGGTACATTTCCATGTCAAAACATCAAGATAAATAATTCTTTCCACTCACTTTCGGGACGTGAAATTTGGGCTTTTCAATATTTGCCATAATCATTGCAAAAATAAATCTTTAAATTAATTAGAAGGATTTCTAAATATCCACCACAACTTCAGGAGCAGAATGATACTTTTAGATTTGAAATTTGGCTTCGTGCCAAGAAAAATAAAAATGAAAAATTGATAGAAGAATATGAAGTATAAGTTGATTAATAAAAAGAACACTCACCTTGCAAAAATTATTTACTCAGTCGGTAGATCTTCGTGCTGATAACGTGTTATAAAATATTGAGTTGCAAATATATAATAGAGATAATAGAGAGATTGAGTTGAGAAAATCATACACCACAGATCATAGAAAAAGTTAGATAAGAGAATTTTATTTCAAGTCTGTGATTGTTATATAATTGTTATTACTATAACAAAAATTAAACTCATATTTATAAAAAAATAAGAATGTATTTATCATTAATATCAATGTATCGAATGATACATGTATTGGATGGGGAGATTATATGGAGACGTACTTAAAATGTATGGTACAAATGTACCTTAATAAGTACATTAAAAAGATGAATATAATGAATATTCATTCATGTATTCATGTATTTCATAAGCAAAATGCTTTTCTTTTCTTTCCGTACCCCGGGCTTACATGTCATTCGCGAACCGACCCCGCCAACTAAACCAAAACACATGTCGCGTGAGACGTAGTTTAAGAATTAAATCAAAAATGAAATAGGCGTAAAGGATCAAATCCCATTATTATTTTTCTAGTTACTAGAATTTTTTCTAGGGTTTCGAGCGTGCCCTCCGTAGATATGTTCTTGGACCTATTGCAGCTTAGTCTTTGACCACTTGCAGCGACACAAAGAAGAGAAAAAGACAAAAAATAAAAGAAAAAGAAACGATGGAAAAAGGCAAAAGCTCAAGCGATGTTCCATGACTGTACTAACTCAGCCAACGCGACCTGAGCCGACCCGCCGGGATTCAGTGCTGCCTGCGCTTCTTGCTTGAGATGCTGCATCCGCTCCTGATGGCCTTGCCCTCCGGCCCCATCAGCCCTCGGACCCGCCGCTCCACCTCCGCCGCGCTCACCGACCGCTCCTCCCCGCCGCCTCCTCCATCGGCAGCGCGACCCTCATCGCCTCCACCATGAACACCCGGTTCTGCCGCTGCTCCGCGTAGAGCGGCCACGCGATCATCGGCACCCCCGCACACACGGCCTCGAGCACCGAGTTCCACCCGCAGTGGGTCACGAACCCGCCCGTGGCGCCGTGGTTCAGCACCGCCACCTGCGGGGCCCACGACTTCACGACGAAGCCCCTCCCCGCGGTCCGCTCTAGGAACCCCTCCGGGAGCAGCGCCGGCTCCGCCGTGGAGACGGCCTTATGGCCCTTGCCGGTGGCCGGGCTCCTGACCACCAATAGGAACCGGTGGCCGCTCCTCTCGAGCCCCGTCGCTATCTCCTTCAGCTGCTCGCGGAAAACACCCCGAGGCTCCCGAAGCTCAGGAACACGACGCTTCCTCTCGGCTGCGAGTCCAACCATGTCAAGCACTCCGGCTTGTCGTTACCTGGGCCGCCGCCGCTTCCGGCTTTTCCGCCATCCCCGCTCGAGACCAGGGGCCCGATGCAGTAAAGCGGAGGGTCGGCCCGTCGGGCACGCATTTGCCGTCCCGGATGGCTTTCACGGCTTCCTCCTCGAGCTTCTCCAACGTGTTCATTATAATCCCGGACGCCATCAGCATGTTCGTCGCGCTCTCCAGCAAGAGCTCGTAGGCCCGGTCGTTGCGGTCTTGCAACAGTTCGCCGATGTCGGAAGGCAGCAACGGCGGCGCGCCGGGGAAGCGGAGGACGGTGTCGGTGGCGAGGTCCTTCAAGCTCTTGGTGGTGGTCCTGTGGAGGACGGGCAAGCCGAGGAAGGCGGTCAAGCTGTTCCCGACGAGCTGAAGAAGTAGTAGCAGGGGATGCCGAGGCCGCGCGCGACCGACAGGGCGTTGGTGCAGAAGAAGTCGATGACGAGGGCCCGGACGCGGTGGATCTCGGAGATGGAGACGAGGGTGCGGTGGACGTTGGGGTTGTTGAGGCGGGAGGAGCTCGAGGGCGAGGGTCTCGAGGTGCGGGGAGGTGGTGGAGTAGTCGGGAGGGAGGGAGGTGGGGGCAGGTGGTGGAAGGTGATGGAAGGGTGGGCGGCGGAGACGGCGGCGATGTAGGAGGAGATGGAGCCGCCTTCGTAGGCTTGGCTGGGGAGGAGGACGTGGATGGAGAGGGAAGGTTGGCGAGTGAGAAGGAGCTTGCCCAGCTCCACCATGGGCGTGAGGTGGCCGATGGCCGGTGCAGAATACAGAACCACCGCCTGCTCCTCCATGATGGGTGGCTCTGGTGATCGGCGGATTGGGATAATCTCGAGAGAAATGTGCTCTTTTGGTCAAGTGTAAGCAGATGTATTTTACATGTCAAAAAATAAGATAAATTTATAGTTGAATTTAGGTTGACCGGGTCAGATCTGTTTCTTGTGTATATGTTTAAAAATTAAATTCGGATCTTTTAAGAAGTCTTTCAGTTTGTAGGAGGGATATGTTGTCTAAAAGTTCTAAAATTTATTACGCCTCCTAAAATTTATAAAAAGATATAATTAAGTTTAAAATTTATTAAATTGATGCAATGAAGTCCTTGTGTTAACATTAGGGGTGATTGGATCTAGTGTGGAGTAGATTCAAGACTTGGATCATGTACCTAATCCTATTATAATCGGTTCTCCATTTTTGAACTATATACTCAATTCTATTTACACTAGACCATGTTTTGGGACCATCATCTTTTATCAATCGAGTTCCAAAGTCAATCTTATTTCCATTCCTAATATCTTATGCAATTTTGAATTTTATATTAATACGCAAGAAAATAATGTAATATTTTTAATTTGTATTGAAACATTAAACATATGTAATTAATAAGTACATGAATTTTTTGACTAAATGAAAAGTAAAAATCCTATGATTGTGGAGTGATTTGATTTGTCTATTTCAGGCTTTGCAAACTAATTCAAAGTTCAATAGAAGACAACTGGAAGCAAATTTTCAAACTAATTTCTTGATTTCCTCCCCATGATTGTGGACTAGTGGTGCCAAAATGGTCAATAAAGTGGATAAAAATGACTCACAAGTCACAATCCTTCTTTTTCTCGTCTTTCCCTTCGCAGTCTCTCTCTCTCTCTCTCCAAATGCACTACTATTCAAGGTTTCCTTGTGTCCCACGACTACCACAGCCGTTTTCAACCTCCTAACCCTAACCCTCTCGCTCCTCCCTATCCCTGTGCTTCACCTCCTGCGGACCCATCCCGCCTCCCACCCCTTCGCCATTGACAACGGCTGCGTCTCCCGAGCTTCCGCCGCATGCTCTCCTGCAACGCCTCGACCTCTTCTTTGCCACTCCCTGGCGCCAACAAGGTCTAGCCCATCGACTATGCCAAGCGCAAGGTCGTCGTCTTCGACCTTGCCATGTTAGCCAAATATCCTTAAAAAAAACTTAAACTTTCCACCAATTTGACAATAAATCCAGCTCGAGAAAACATCCCTAAGAAAAAAAAGAAAAATCCAGCATCAATTCGAAAGAAAATTCTAGAAAAACCAAGGAAATTCGCAAGCTTATGGATGAGGGCTTCATTGTTGATGAGACGAAACGAGTGATTGTGAGTTGGCGATGGACGGTGCAACCGTGAGCCAACGAGAAGAAAGCGAGCAAGGAAGAGGAACAGCGAAAGTGGAGCATCATGCGAGAGGAAAATACAGTTTTAATATTATAAATCATGTTAAAAAAATATATAGAGTTTTAGACTTTTGAGCTTACAAAACCGGTTCTCAAACCCGTTCCCAAACAAGACTGGTCAATTCGGTTCTTGGGTGGGTATTCACTGGAATGGATGACCAGACTAGTTCAAATCGGTTTCAAATTTTGAGAATTGGTTCCCGAGATCGGTTTTAATGGGAATCGATTGTTGGACCTATTTTCTAGGTGGGATGATTTGGTTCTCGGGTAGACCTAGTCTAGCTGCACATCCCTAGTTAACACTATCAATTTGACTAATGAAAAAAATTGACGTGATATTTTTATTATTTTTATTAAATTCTATATTAAAAATAGATTAAAAACTAAAAAAACTAAAATTTAATTAAAGAAACAAAACTAAAAGAAAAAAAAAAAGAGAATGACAAGCCGGTGGCATTTCAATCAGCCATCGTCGGAAAGGGTGGAGCCCTAGCTAGGCTCGGGTGAAGGCACCTAAATTTGAATGATGCTTGCTCGATCATCGCTCGCTTAGGGCAAGGCCTTGCGGGCTTGGGCGAGCCTTGTTGCCCCTCACCTAGGGTTGGCGAGGCTCACCCAAATCTAGTGAGCCTCCTTAGCTCGAGCGAGCCACGATGTTGCCCTCATGAATGTTGGGTGAGTATTCTTCTCTTTGAAGTGGCTTGTTGCTTTCTCCTTGGAAGCTTAAGTATGCCAAATGCATGAAACTTGGTCACAAGCAAATTATTCAACACTTGTTTGCCCTTCGTAGTATGATTCGACCCATGACCCTTGTTCGACTTTCGGCGAGGATTGGCTTGCCTCCTAGCTTACTATATCTTGGTTTGGACTTAGATTTTGGTACGTTTCGGATGAGATCCACATCATCAAGACTAAAGTACCTTTGGATTGGTATATGTTTGGAGCACTCGATAAAGGGCTCCTCTCTCTGTCTGACATGCTTGAACTTTCTTTTTGAACACTTTGGGGCCATGAGTTTGCATCAAGGAAATCGGAACATGATGTGTGTACTCGGTTTGTTCAACTTGGCATTTAAGGCCCTATTTGGTAACCATCCAAACGGGGGCCAAATTCGATTCTTTGTTCACGAGAATCGGTTTGGGCCTAGAATCCCCGAGAACAAATTGGGAGTGAAATCAAGAATAAAAAAAAAAGTTGATTCTTGTTTCGGGAATAAATTTGAGAATCAAAATCAACAACTATTCTTCTTCCCTTCGGCCATCTCGCGATCGCCGTCCACCATCGCTCGCCGCTGTCCCGCAGCCCACTTTGCGCCAATCGCTGTCCGCCGGCCCAACGAGCTCTCGGAGGCTCGCCAAGCTAGGGCAAGGAAGGTCCGGCGAGCTCGCCGAGTCAAGCCCGGCCAGGAAGGCTCGGCCTCCCAGATCTCGGCGGGTCGAGCCTTGCCGGTGGCCGGGCGAGGCCTCGCCCGGCCCGACAAGGTCGGCCTAGCCACCGGCGAGCCTCGCTCGACTGGGGCGGGGCTCGCCGACGAGCCGCGACGCTCCCGGTGAGGTTGTCGGCCACAAGAAGATGAAGAAGAAGAAGAAGAAGAAGAATAGGAGAAAAAGGAAAAAGAAAAAAGAAAAAAAGGAATTATTTAAAAATTAAAAGAAATTGATTTGGAAAAGTAATTAATGAGCATAGTACCAAACGCAATTCTATTCCGGAATCGAAATTTTGGACAATTACCAAACGGCTTAAAATGCTTAAAGTCGGTTCCTAGGAACAAAATAAAAAAGAATCACTTCGATCGGAATCTACTCCCGAGAACGAATCGTTACCAAACACGCCCTAAGTATCTACTAACTCAATTCTTTTTACCTAGCGGTACAACTTGGAACAAATCGTCATGTAACATTCTTGAAAATGACTGAATTTTCCCATAAATCATGTAATGCAATTTTTACATTGAAGAGATAAATTATCTTAAAAACTACTATTCGACATCTCAAAACTATTCACCGCATCAAATCACTATGGCCTAAAACCCATCCGGTGAAAAATTTTGAAAATGTCCTTTGGGGTCGATTTTGGGTCCATGGGCCCAAAAACCCTATTGGCCTAAAACACAATTAAGGCTGTAAAGATACTTGCTTTACTGAATAAATATGTTTTTTTAATCTAATATTGCAAGTACTTTAAACATGGCACCAAAGCATTCAGAAGTTACGATTAAAATTGTTTTCTATTACCCAAATTTCAATATCGATCATTTAAAAAGTTTATCCCATTCTCACAATTCCACAACATGATTTCTTGGATTTTCTCAATACTTACGTAATTTCTAGAAATCAATAGATAATTTGAATATCTTTTCAAATTGAGAAAATTTACATGAGATAGTGCATTCGCCGCTGATACGGCATTGCAATCTGATGACGGGATGGATTGGATGGCCTCGTGGACCAGGTTGGTTTTCCAAAATTTTAATTCCTAGATTTCCTTTTTCAAGTGCTCATACCTCTTTCTAGAGAGCATCAAATTGTCTAACTTTGGTGTTCATGGGAAGCTCTCATAAATTAGAGTAATAATGCCACAATCTACCCTATAACTTTCTAGAGAAATACATTTCTTGGTGACAAATATGCTTACTCATTGGTCCGCAACTTCAACTTTGCAAACGCATATCTTTTGAACGAGGCATCGAAATCATGTACCCTCTAGTCCCAAGGGGTTCGCGATGATTGGGGAGTGCTCGGTCATGGCGAAGTGTGCTGTCAAAAAAGTTTGTCGAGCATCGTCGACAAGGACAAGACGGGGGTTAGCAGAAAGCTTGATAAAATCCATAAGGAAGTTTTCAGTTGAGGTACATCAACTACCATCAAGTTAACAATTTTATGATGTTCGGCTAAGTTTGGATGCCTGGTTTATTTTAGCGAATTGCAATAGTCATACTAATCATGGCTAATTAAAACTATTGCTTGGGTAATACAAACATTGAAATAAGGACACCGCAAGTGTTATAACTTTTGTATCCTCACTTGAGCGCCATAACTTTTTTTTACTATTTAAGTGTCATAACTTCTAAAGAACGTTTGATTTGAGTACTATAACTTTCAATTACTAATTTAAATGTAACAACTTTTAAAACCTCCACCCAAATGTTGAAAATTTAACATAGCATGTCACTTATCGTGAACATTTTTAAATAATTATGATAGTTAGATGATTGATCGAAAAGTTATATACACTTGAGTGATTGAAAAAAAGTTATTGTACTCAAATGAAATAAATGCTGAATATAAATTATGGCATTCAAATGATTAGGTCAATTAAATTCCAATGCATCGATGACTTTTTCACGCTCTTGATGGATACCTATGCACTTTGTTGCGACCTCGGCATAAATAATGGGTACGACCTTCGTCATCCGCTCATTGAGAAGCAACAAACCGTAAATTATCCATATGATATCATTCGACGGCACCCAAACGTGGCCAAATAAGGGCCGTTCCTAAAAATATCAAGAACCATCGCGATAGCATAATGACAAGATTATTGTAATTGCGGTCCATAATAATACATCGGATTTAGCAATATAGTCAAAATGCCTTTTTTTTTTTTTCCATACCCGCTTTCATTTCAACGTGAACCCAATCCCACCAACCAAACCAGAACACATGTCGTGTGAAATGTAGTTTAAGAATTAAATCAAAAATGGGGTAGACGCAAAGGATCAAATCCCATTATTATTTTTCTAGTTACTAGAATGTTTTCTAGGGTTTCGAGCATGCCCTCCATAGATATTTCCTTGGACCTATTGCAGCTTAGCCTTTGACCACTTGCAGCGTATTTGTTTTTCTTTTTTAAAAAAAAAACCACACAAAGAAGAGAAAAAGACAAAAAAACAAAAAACAAAAAAGAAATGATGGAAAAAGGCAAAAGCTCAACCCACGTTCCATGACTGTACTAAGGCTGCGTTTGGGAGTGGCATTTGCAAGCCACTTTGAACCCCCAAAGCTCTTTGGGCTAATTTGTTGGTGTTTGGTAAAAATTTCCAAACCCCATTTGGGAAATGCCAAGCATTAAGACTGAAAGCCCAAGGCGGGTGGGGGCTGCCTTGGGCTTTCAGCCTTCTCGGCATCTTTGGTGAGCTTAAATAAAAAATTTCCTTCCCAAATTGTCCCCGTTGATTTTCGTTTTTCCCTTTTTACCCCGATTGTTCATCTTCTTCTTCTTTCTTCTTCGTGAGCGGTTGCCGACGAAGGGCACCGTGCGCCCGCCACGCCGACCCGCCGCACCACGACCTCCGCCACGGCCGCGCGACCCTTCGGCGAGGTCGCGTGACCCCACTCGAGAGGTCGCCGCGGGTCGCGACCGCGACCCATTTGGTCGCGAGATCTAGTCGCCGGCCGTGACCTTTGCGCTGCGACCAGATGGGTCGCCAACCGCGACCTTCGCGGAGGTCGCGACGCAGATCTGCGTCGCCACCGTGCGGGCGACCTCCGCGAAGGTCGCGACCTTGTATTTGTGACCAAATGGGTCGCCGACCGCGACCTTCGCAGAGGTCGCGATGCAAATATGGTAGCGACCAGATCTGCGTCGCGGCCATGCCGGGCGACCTCCGCGGAGGTCGCGACCGCACGCGACCCATCAAGTCGTAGATTTGGTCGCGACCACGCTGGCCGCAACCTTCACGCGCAACCAGATGGGTCGCCGGCGACCTCTGCGGCGCGGTGGGTCGCACAATAGCGGGGCGAGGGTCGCCGCGACCCTCGCCGGATTGCCTACCCTTGGCCGGCGGTGACCGGTGAAGCCCTTGGCCGGCGATAACCGACGAAGCCTTGCCCGGCCAACGTTCTTTTTTTTTAATAATAAAAGTATTTTACAAATTTAATTTACCCAAACACTATTTTGCACAAAGATATTTCACAATGGACTTTCACAAATAAATTTACCAAACACACATTGCATTTTGAAAACACCTTTTACTCAAAGGCCTTTACATTTTCTCAATGACTTTTCCCAAAAGCCTTCCCAAACGCACCCTAACTCGGCCAATGCGGCCCGAGCCGACCAGCGGGGACTCGGTCTTTGCTCGCGCTTCTTGCTTGAGATGCGCATCCGCTCCCCGATGGCCTCACCCTCCGGCCCCATCGGTCCCCTCGGACCCGCCGCTCCACCTCCGCCGCGCTCACCGACCGCTCCTCCTCGCCGCCTCCTCCATCGGCGGTGCGACCCTCATCGCCTCCACCATGAACACCCGGTTCGCCGCCGCTCCGCGTAGAGCGGCCACGCGATCATCGGCACCCCGCGCACACCTCGAGCACCGAGTTCCACCCGCAGTGGGTCACGAACCCGCCCGTCGCACCGTGGTTCCCTGCTTGCCACTGCGGGGCCCACGACTTCACGACGAAGCCCCTACCCGCGGTCCGCCAGCAGGAACCCCTCCGGAGCGGGCGCGGCTCCGCCGTGGAGACGGCCTTATGGCCCTTGCCGGTGGCGGGCTCCGACCACCAATAGGAACCGATGGCCGCTCCTCTCGAGCCTCGTCGCTATCTCCTTGATTGCTCACGGAAAACACCCCGAGGCTCCCGAAGCTCGGGAACACGACGCTTCCTCTTTTGCGAGTCCAACCATGTCAAGCACTCCGGCTTGTCGTTACAGGCCGCCACCGCTCCGGCTTTTTCCGCCATCCCCGCTCGAGACCGGGGCCCGATGCGCAAAGCGGAGGGGTCGGCCCGTCGGGCACACCTTTGCCATCCCGGATGGCTTTCACGGCTTCCTCCTCGAGCTTCTCCAACGTGTTCATTATAATCCGGACGCCATCAGCATGTTCGTCGCGCTCTCCAGAAGAGCTCGTAGGCCCGTGTCGTTGCGGTCTTGCAACAGTTCGCCGATGTCGGAAGGCAGCTACGGCGGCACGCCGGGGAAGCGGAGGACGGTGCCGGTGGCGAGGTCCTTCAAGCTTTTGGTGGTGGTCCTGTGGAGGACGGGCAAGCCGAGGAAGGCCGTCAAGCTGTTCCCGACGAGCTGAAGAAGTAGTAGCGGGGATGCGAGGCGCGCGCGACCAACGGGCGTTGGTGCAAGAAGTCGATGACGAGGGCCCGGACGCGGTGGGTCTCGGAGATGGAGACGAGGGGCGCGGTGGACGTCGGGGTTGTTGAGGCGGAGGAGCTCGAGGGCGAGGGTCTCGAGATGCGGGGAGGTGGTGGAGTAGTCGGGAGGAGGGAGGTGGGAGGCGGTGGTGGAAGGTGATGGAAGGGTGGGCGGCGGAGACGGCGGCGATGTAGGAGGAGATGGAGCCGCCTTCGTAGGCTTGGCTGGGGAGGAGGACGTGGATGGAGAGGTAAGGTTGGCGGGCGAGGAGGAGCTTGCCCAGCCCACCATGGGCGTCGGGTGGCCGATGGCGGTGCAGAATACTGGAACCACCGCCTGCTCCTCCATGATGGGTGGTTGTGGTGATCGGCGGGTTGGGAAATTCTCGAGAGAAATGTGCTCTTTTGGTCAAGTGTAAGCAGATGTATATTACATGTCAAAAAAGCAGATGAATTTATCGTTGAATTTAGGTTGACCGGGTCAGACCTGTTTCTTGTCTATATGTTTAAAAAAATAAATTCGGATCTTTTAAGAAGTCTTTCAGTTTATAGAGGGATATGTTGCCTAAAAGTTTATTACGCCTCCTAAAATTTATATATATATAATCAAGTTCAAATTTATTAAATTGATGCAATATAGTCCTTGTGTTAACATTAGGGGTGATTGGATCTAGTGTGGATAGATTTAAGACTTGGATCACATACCTAATCCTATTATAATCGGTTCCTCATTTTTGGACTATATACTCGATTTTATTTACACCGAACCCTGTTTTGGGATCATTCTTTTTTTCAATCCGATGTGTAGAGTCAATCCTATTTTCATTGGAATATGTTTTGTAAGCGCTGATATCCTATATAGTTTGAATTTTACATTAATACGCAATAAAATAATGTAATCTTCTTAATTTGCATTGAAACATTAAACGTGTGTAATTAATAAGTACATAATTTTTTTTTGACTAAACGAAAATTAAGGACTCATAAGATTAATTATCATAAATAAAAATCATAAGGCAAAGTAAAAATTCTATGATTGTGGAGTGATTTTATTTGTCTATCGTGGCTTTGCAAACTAATTCAAAGTTTAATAGAAGACAACCGGAAGCAAATTTTCAGAGTGATTTCTTGGTTTCCTCCCATGACTGTGGACCAGTGGTGCCAAAATGGTCAATAAAGTGGCAATCATTCTTGGATAAAAATGACTCACAATGCTTCTTCTTTCTCGTATTTCCTTAGCATTTCTCTCTCTCTCTCTCTCTCTCTCCAAATGCACTCTTCAAGGTTTCCTTGTGTTCCCACAACTACCACGGCCATTTTCAACCTCCTAACCCTAACCCTCTCGCTCCTCCCCCTATCCCTTTGCTACACCTCCTGCAGGCCCATCCCCGCCTTCTACCCTCCGCCATTGACGACGGCTGCAGCTCCCGAGCTTCCGCCGCATGCTCTCCTACAACGCCTCCGACCTCTTCTTTGCCACCCTCTTTGGCACCTACAAGGTCTAGCCCATCGACTATGCCAAGCAAAAGGTCGTCGTCTTCAACCTGCCATGTTAGCCAAAATCCTTAAAAAACGTAAACTTTCCACCAATTTGACAAGAAATCCAGCTCGAGAAAACATCCCCAAGAAAAAAAGTAAACCCAGCTTCAATTCGAGAGAAAATTCTAGAAAACCAAGGAAATTTGCAAGCTTATGGATGAGGTCTTCATTGTTGATGAGACGAAATAGAGTGATCGTGAGTTGGCGATGGATGGTACGATCGTGAGCCAACGAGAGAAGGAAGCGAGAGGAAAAATACCGTTTTAATATTAGAAATCACGTTAAAAAAGATAGAGTTCTAAACTTTTGAGCTTACAAAACCGGTTCTCAATCCGATTCCCAAATAGGTCCTGTCGATTCGGTTCTTAGGTGGGTATTCACTCGAAACCGTGGACCAGACTAGTTCAAATTGGTTTCAAATTTTGGGAATTGGTTCTCAAATCGGTTTTAATGGGAATCGAATCTGGACCTGTTTTCTAGGTGGGACGATTTGGTTCTTGGGTAGACCTAGTCCAGCTACACATCCCGATTAACATTGTCAATTTGACTAATAAAAAAACTGCGGTGACATTTTTATTATTTTTATTAAATTCTTTATTAAAATTAGATTAAAAACTAAAAAAAAAAAAACTAAAATTTTATTTAAGAAACGAAACTATAAAAAAAAAAAAAAAGAGAACGACAAAGCTAATGGCATTTCCATTGGCCATTGTCGAAAAAGTGGAACCCTAACTAGGCTCGGGTGAAGGCACCTAAATTTGGATGATGCTTGCTCAATCATCGCTCGCCTTGGGCAAGGCCTTACGGGCTTGGGAGAGGCCTTGTTGGCCCTCGCCTAGGGTTGGTGAATGGGTGAGCCTCGTCAGCCCTGAGCGAGCCTTGATGTCGCCCTCATGAATGTAGGGTGAGTATTTTGCTCTTTGAAGTGGCTTGTTGCTTTCTTCTTGGAAGCTTAAGTATGCCAAATGCATGAAACTTGGCCATGAGCAAATTATTCAACACTTGTTCGCCCTTCAAGAAGATATGATTCGACCCATGACCCTTGTTCTAGCTTTTGGCGAGGATTGGCACACTGCCTCCTAGCTTACTATCTTGGTCTGGACTTAGGTTTTGGTATGTTTCGGATGAGATCCTTATGATTAAGATTAAGGTGTACTGGACTGGTATATGTTTGGAGCACCCGATAAAGGGCTCCTCTCTCTCTCTGTCTGACATACTTAAACTTTCTTTTCGAACACTTTAGGGCCATGAATTCGCATCAAGGAAATCGAACATGATGTGCACTTGATTTGTTCGACTTGGCATTTAAGTGTCTACTAACTCAATTCTTTTTACCAAGGAGTACAACTTGGAACAAATCATCATGTAACATTCTTGAAAATGACAGAATTTTCCCATAAATCATGTAATGCAATTTTTACATTGAAGAGATAAATTATCTTAAAAACTACTATTCAACATCTCAAAACTATTCACCTAATCAAATCATTATGGCCTAAAACCCATCCAGTGAAATTTTTTGAAAATGTCCTCTAGGGCCGATTTTGGGTCCATGGGCCCAAAAACCCTATTGGCCCAAAACACAATTAAGGCTATATACCGTTTTTACTAATTAAATATGTTTTTTTAATCTAATATTGCAAGTACTTTAAACATGGCACCAAAGCATTCAGAAGTTACAATTAAAATTGTTTTCTACTACCCAAATTTCAATATTGATCATTTAAAAAAGTTTATCCCATTCTCACAATTCCACAACATGATTTTTAATGGCGTCAACAATATTAAACAGCTCTTTAGTGAGGAGTTCAAGTAATTTTATATTGTTCTTTAATAACTTAGATTTTTAATGTCTTTTACGGTATCAATAATTATAATTTACCAATGAGGAAAATGTTTTTTGAGAAATCCTCACGACGTCCAAAAAGGCATAAACAGCTCCTTATGGCATTATCCTCTTAGTCTTTAATTTGCCAAAATCGAAAGAAACAACTTCTCCGCTCATCACTTGATACTCGCCTCGCTCGCTTTGGGTCACTCGTGCCACTTGCCACTTAATGCTTGTTTGGCTGTTGTTTTCCGATCGATATTCGATGCTCGTTCTGTCAATGCTCACCCCACTTGACCCTCATCGTTTGCCTTTTTAGCTGACCTCGCTCATCATCGAATCCATTGAGTCAAGTATGGTCCTCGATTGTCATTTTAAGAAGTATAAAAAATGAAATAAAAAATTATTTGTTGGTCTTGAGTTGACTCAAAACCAAACTGAACTCATTGGGTTAGTTTGGTCCTCAATCACTTTTTTCAGGAGTACAAAATATAAAATATAAAATTATTGGTTGGTCTTGAGTTGACCAAACCGGACTGAACCCAATGGGTCAGTTCGGTTCTCACTGCTTTTTAAGAAGCACAAAAATAAAATAAAAATTATTGATTGGTCACGGGTTGACCCCAGAATCGAACCGACCCATTGGGTGGGTTTGGGTGGGTCCGGTCCTCACCCCAAGCTCAATAGGATCGGTCTTTGGTCCTAAAAATTGAGGACCAGCCTTTGTGTGGATTGGTCCTAGGGTTAGGGGCGGACCGACCCAAGCGGGACCATGCTTACCTCTAGGTAGACGCAAATAATCAAATCCCATTATTGTTTGTCTAGTTACTTGAATTTTTTTCTAGGGTTTCGAGCGTGCCCTCCATACATATTATCCGGGCCTATCGTAGCTCGGCCTTTGACCACTTGCGAGTTTTTTTTTTTTTTTTTTTTTTTAAAACCACACAAAGAAGAGAAAAAGACCAAAAGAAAAGAAAAGAAAAGAAAAGAAAAAGAAACGATGGAAAAAAGCAAAAGCTTAAGTGATGCTCCATAACCGTACTAACTCAACCAACGCGACTTGAGCTGACCTACCAGGACTCGGTGCTACTGCGTTTCTTTCTTAAATTTGTATACTTGCTTTACGATTAAATATGATTTTTTTAATCTATTATTGCAAGTACTTTAAACATGGCACCAAAGCATTCAAAGGTTACAACTAAAAATTTTTTTACTACCCAAATTTGGATATCGATCATTTAAAAAGTTTATCCCATTCTCACAATTCGACAACATGATTTCTTGGATTTTTCAAGACTTATGTAATTTCTAGAAATGAACAGAAAATTTGAATATCTTTTCAAATTAAGAAAACTTACATACCTCTGATTTCACTCTTGAAAAACGGTGTTGCAATCTGATGAGGAGATGGACTGGACGGCCCTATGGACCAAGTTGGTTTTCCAAAATTTTAGTTCCTAGGTTGCCTTTTTCAAGCACGATATTTCTATCTAGAGAGCATCAAATTGTCTAACTTGGTGTCCATGGGAAGCTCTCATAGATTAGAGCAAGAATGCCACAATCTTCTACCCCATAACTTTCTAGAGAAATACATTTGTTGGTGACAAGTATGCTTACACATTGGTCAGCGACTTCAACTTTGCAAAAGCATATCTTTTGAAGGAGGCGTCGAAATCATGTGGCCCCTAATCCCAAGGGGTTCACGATGATTGGGGGAGCGCCTGGTGATGCTAGAGGTGTCGTTGGAAGTTTATCGAGCATCGCGGACAAGGGCAAGACGGGGGTTAGTAGAAATCTTGATAAAATCCATAAGGAAGTTCTCGGTTGAAGTACATCACCTACCATCAAGTTAACGATTTTATAATGTTCGGCTAAGTTTGGATGCCTCGTTTATTTCAATCAATTGCAATAATCATACTAATCATGGCTAATTTAAACTATTGCTTGGGTAACACAAATATCGAAATAAGGACATAACAAGTGTTATAACTTTTGTATCCTCACTTGAGCGCCATAATCTTTTTATTATCACTTAAATGTCACAACTTCTAAAAAACATTTCATCTAAGTGCCATAACTTTCATTTAGTCATTTAAATGTAAAAACTTTCGAAAACATTTACCAAAATGCTGAAAATCCAATGTAACATGTCACTTATTGTGAACATTTTTAAATAATTATGATAGTTAAGGTGATTGATTGAAAAATTATATAATATTTAAATGATCGAAAAAAAAAATTATTTGCATTGGAATGAACATTGAATATAAATTAGGACATTCAAATGATTTGCGGACATTTAGATTCCGGAGCACCGATGACTTTTTCACGCTCCTGATGGTTACCTATGCACTTTGTCACGACCTTGGCATAAATAATGCATATGACCTTCGTCATTCACTCACTAAAACGCAACAAACCATAAATTATCCACATGACATCATTCGACGGCGCTGTGGCGAAATAAGGGCCGTTTGTAACCATCTCGATAGCATAACGACAAGATTATTGTAATTGCGGTCCCTAATAATACATCGGCTTTAACAATATAGTCAAAATGCTTTCTTTTCTTTCATACCCCGGGATTACATGTCATTAGCGAACCGACCCCCACCAACCAAACCAGAACACATGTCCCGTGAAATGTAGTTTAAGAATTAAATCAAAAAAGGGATCGGTGCAAAGGATCAAATCCCATTATTATTTTTCTAGTTACTAGAATTTTCTCTAGGGTTTCGAGCGTGCCCTCATTGCAGCTTAGCGTTTGACCACTTGCAGCGTTTTTTTTTTTTTTTTTTTTTTTCAAAAGCACACAAAGAAGAGAAAAAGATTAAAAAAAAAAACGATAGAAAAGGCAAAAGCTCAAGCGATGTTCCATGACTGTACTAACTCAGCCAACGCGACCTGAGCCGACCCGCCGGGATTCAGTGCTGCCTGCGCTTCTTGCTTGAGATGCTGCATCCGCTCCCTGATGGCCTCGCCCTCCCGCCCCATCAGCCCTCGGACCCGCTGCTCCACCTCCGCCGCGCTCACCGACCGCTCCTCCCCACCACCTCCTCCATCGGCAGCGCGACCCTCATCGCCTCCACCATGAACACCCGGTTCTGCCGCTGCTCCGCGTAGAGCGGCCACGCGATCATCGGCACCCCCGCGCACACGGCCTCGAGCACCGAGTTCCACCCGCAGTGGGTCACGAACCCGCCCGTGGCGCCGTGGTGCAGCACCGCCACCTGCGGGGCCCACGACTTCACGACGAAGCCTCTCCCGCGGTCCGCTCTAAAACCCCTCCGGGAGAAGCGCGCCCAGGTCCGGCTCCGCCGTGGAGACGGCCTTATGGCCTTGCCGGTGACCGGGCTCCGGACCACCCATAGGAACCGGTGGCCGCTCCTCTCGAGCCCCGTCGCTATCTCCTTCAGCTGCTCGGCGGAGAAGACCCCGAGGCTCCCGAAGCTCAAGAACACGACGCTTCCTCTCGGCTGCGAGTCCAACCATGTCAAGCACTCCGGCTTGTCGTTGCCTGGGCCGCCGCCGCTCCCGGCTTTTCCGCCATCCCCGCTCGAGACCAGGGGCCCGATGCAGTAAAGCGGAGGGTCGGCCCGTCGGGCACGCATTTGCCGTCCCGGATGACTTTCACGGTTTCCTCCTCGAGTTTCTCCAACGTGTTCAATATAATCCCGGACGCCATCAGCATGTTCGTTGCGCTCTCCAGCAAGAGCTCGTAGGCCCGGTCGTTGCGGTCTTGCACCAGTTCGGGGATGTCGGAAGGCAGCAACCGCGGCGCGCCGGGGAAGCGGAGGACGGTGTCAGTGTCGAGGTCCTTCAAGCTTTTGGTGGTGGTCCTGTGGAGGACGGGCAAGCTGAGGAAGACGGTCAAGCCGCCCCCCGAGGAGCTGAAGAAGTAGTAGCATGGGATGCCGAGGTCGCGCGCGACCGACAGGGCGTTGGTGCAGAAGAAGTCGATGACGAGGGCCCGGACGCGGTGGGTCTCGGAGATGGAGACGAGGGCGCGGTGGACGTTGGGGTTGTTGAGGCGGAGGAGCTCGAGGGCGAGGGTCTCGAGGTGCGGGGAGGTGGTGGAGTAGTCGGGAGGGAGGGAGGTGGGAGGCAGGTGGTGGAAGGTGATGGAAGGGTGGGTGGCGGAGACGGCGGCGATGTAGGAGGAGATGGAGCCGCCTTCGTAGGCTTGGTTGGGGAGGAGGACGTGGATGGAGAGGGAAGGTTGGTGAGTGAGAAGGAGCTTGCCCAGCTCCACCATGGGCGTGAGGTGGCCGATGGCCGGTGCAGAATACAGAACCACCGCCTGCTCCTCCATGATGGGTGGCTTTGGGGATTGGCGGATTGGGAAAATCTTGAGAGGAATGTGCTGTTTTAGTCAAGTGTAAGCAGATGCATTTTATAAGGAATGCTGAAAGTTGAATTTAGTTTGCAGGCCAGACCTGTTTCTTGCGGATCTTTTTAAAAACTAAATTCGGATCTTTTAAAAAGTCTTTCACTTTATAAAAGGAATATGCTCACTAAAAATCATAAAATTTATTATGAGCCTTAAAATTTGTAAAAATTACAATTAAGTCAATTTGTTAACATCATTAATTTGATTAATGAAAAATACTGACGCAACATTTTTATTATTAGTTATTTAAATCTTTATAAATTAGATTAAAAAATAAAAAAAGAATACCAACAATTTTATCAAAGAAACAAAACTAAAAAAAAAAAGAGAATGATAGTCTGGTGGCGCTTCCATCAGCCATCGCCCGAAGGGCCAATGGCCCTAGCTAGGCCTAGGTGAGTGTGCCTAGATTTGAGTGGCGTTGGCCCAATAATCGCCCACTAGGGCGAGGCCTCGTAGGCTCGGGCGAGGCCTCATTGATCCTCACTAACCCCAAGTGAGCATTGGCGTCACCCTTGGTGGCTCGGCAAGGGTCGTTGGCCCTTGCCTAGGGCCCGATAAGGCCTCACCTAGGGTGGGCAATTGTTGCCAATCTTCAATTGATGGTTGGTGTCACTTAGATTTGGGTGCTTGAGCTTGAGCCTAATGAGGATTGTTGGACCTCACCTAGGGTTAGAGAGGCACCACTTAGTCGGATGAGAGCATGTGATCTCCGTAAGCCCCTTTTGTAATGGGTTGCGGTGGCAGAAGGGACTATTCGTGAGCCTTGCCATTTCCTTTTTTAACAATTTTGTTTATATAATAAATTTTAGCTTTTCTTTTTAGTTTTTTTCTAATTAAAAAATGATTTGAATAAAAAATAATAAAAATGCCATGTGGAAAATAGAAATTAATTTAAAAATACAATATCAACATTTTTCGTTAGTTATGTCAATAGTGTTAATGAAAAGATTTTATTACACTTTTTGCAAATTTTAGGATTCAATCATACTTGTGTAACAAGTTTTAGGATTTCTAGTGAACATATTCTTTTATAAAATTATACATAAGAAAGTTAAATTCGGATGCTCTACATTTCAAAGTGTACTTTTATAAAAAAAATTGCCTTTAAAAGGAGGTAATTATAGCATACTTGGTCGGAGTAAAAGGTTTTATACAAACGACTTCTACAATGGTTATTGTAATCTTCAAATCAAAGATGGATAAGATTGTGGACGCGTTTGGTAACATTTGTTCAAAAATTGTTCCGGGAACGGAAATAAAAAAAAAAGTGTTTACGTTGCAGGGAATAATTTTTTACCGTAAAACACGCGTTTGGTAAATTTGTTCTGGGAATAAAAAATGAATAGAAACACGTTTGGTAGATTATATTCTTTTTTGTTTCTTTTTTAAAATTTTTAAAATTTTTATTTTATTTTCATTTTTCCTTTATTTTTTTTTTTTCTTACCGGCAACCAGCCGACGGGGCCGTGTAGCCTCGCCTAGATCAGCGGCGAGGCCGAGCCGCAGCCTCGGCAAGGCTCGGCCTCGCCGGGGGCCGGCGGACAGCTCCGGCGAGGTCGTCTCCCCCTCGACGGTGTCGCCGGCCCTCGACGGCCGATCGCCGGCCATGGCCGAGGGCCAGAACCAGCCAAAGAAAAAGAAGGAGAAAAGAAGAAGAAAAGAGAAGAGAGAAAAGAAGTGTTTCTTCAAAAGTGTTTTGGAACAAGAAATAATTTTTTTTTTTTGTTTCTCATTTCTGTTCTTTTTGTATTCTGAAAATTAAAAATCAGATTTTGAACAAGAATGCAAACAAACGCGTTTACATTTTTTTTGTTCCGAGAACAAAAAAACAAAATTTATGTTTTTAAACAGAAAAAGAAACGAAAACATGCAGCCTCCGTTTGTCTGAAGTTTTTCGGTACTGACCATATTTGCTCTATTTTACGTATTTTACAAGCAAATGGCCATTTGGCTAGGAATGATTTCTACGGACGGATTGAACCTTTATACTTTTTAAATCGAGGTTTATAAACTGAGGAGACTTCTTCGCATGGTCATAGGATATAGTTTGGCATGGAGTGGCTTTTCACTTCGAGATATAGAGCCCCTTCGACTTTTCTCCATCGTTTTTCCAATTTCTACCGACGCCTTTTCAGAATTTAGTGAATGAAGCTGATTTGCACGATGGTCCGGCTGCGAAACACGTGCAAGGAGGAGATTCTCGCTTCATGTGACCTCCAACTTGTTATGGTTAAACTTAGCGTTTTGTACTATATGATTTATATAAAATAGCGACTTATTGTTGTTGTCTTTTTTATTAGTACGCTAATTGACAATCCTTTTTGTTAAAATTTATCAATAGCATGAAAGTCAATTTTAATATATTTGGTAATTGAAATCAAGATTCGATGATGTAATTATAGATCACGTTGAAACTTTGGTAACCACCCTGAAATTCACCATTTTTCAAGCAATGCTGGGGAATTTGCTGTCTGAATGAGTAGTGTAACAAAAAAATATGACATGCAATTTGTGTGAACATTTAAACAGGCATGTCATATTTACCATCTAATAAAAGTATGCTACATCAGTTAACATATCTTATGGATGCATATCTTAAGAATTTAGTATCGTCATCTAGTATTCTTTTTAATGCATCAATTTGAAAATAAGTCCTAAGAACATGAATACAAAGAATTTGAATATTATAAATTTTTCTTTAATCATCAAACCACTAGATATGGTGCAATGAATGGAGTCACGTGAATAGGCTCTTTTGCCTTGGTTGAAGATTTTCCACAGAAGAATTAAATGCCAACAGTTTGTTGGGCCTGTCTTGTCTAATACGTGGATAGCATCGCCGTACAACGTTTCATTATGTCAAGCGGAGTCCTCGATTTGACCAATCGCCAACCACTGAGGCAACCCTACTTGAACATCACTGAAGGAATGGAATGGCCCAAAGCACAAAAAAATCGGACCCAAGTTAAGAACTTTGGGATGTAAATATACCTAGAAACTAGGGAGACCCTGGGGTTGAGGTAGACACCCCATCATTTCTTTGGAAATGATTATCGTTGAATAGTCAGGTACAGTAGCTTATGACCTCCGTAAGCCCCTTTAGTAATGGGTTGCGGTGGCAGAAGCGACTATTCGTGAGCCTTGCCATTTTCTTTTTCACAATTTTATTTATATAATAAATTTTAGCTTTTCTTTTTTTTTTTTTCTAATTAAAAAAATTTGAATAAAAAATAATAACAATGCCATGTGGAAAATAGAAATTAATTTAAAAATACAATGTCAGTATTTTCATTAGTTATATTGACAGTGTTAATGAAAAGATTTCATTGCACTTTTGTAAATTTTATGATTCAATTGCATTTGCGTAACAAGTTTTAGAATTTTTAGTGAACATATTCTTTTATAAAATTATACATAACAAAGTTAAATTCGGATGCTCTACATTTCAGTGTACTTTTATAAAAAAATTACCTTTAAAATGAGGTAATTATAGCATACTTTGTCGGAGTAAAAAGGTTTTATACGAACGACTTCTACAATGGTTATTGTAATCTTCAAATCAAAGATGGGTAAGACTGTGTGTCTGAAGTTTTTCGGTACTGACCATATTTGCTCTATTTCACGTATTTTACAAGCAAATTGCCATTTGGCTAGGAATGATTTCTACGGACGGATTGAACCTTTATACTTTTTAAATCAAGGTTTATATACTGAGGAGACTTCTTCGCATGGTCATAGAATATAGTTTGGCATGGAGTGGCTTTTCACTTCGAGATATAGAGCCCCTTCGACTTTTCTCCATCGTTTTCCAATTTCTACCGACCCTTTTTAGAATTTAGTGAATGAAGCTGATTTGCGCGACGGTCCGGCTGCGAAACACGTGCAAGGAGGAGATTCTCGCTTCATGTGACCTCCAACTTGTTATGGTTAAACTTAGCGTTTTGCACTATATGATTTATATAAAATAGTGACTTATTGTTGTTGCATTTTTTATTAGTACGCTAATTAACAATCCTTTTTGTTAAAAATTATCTATAGCATAAGTCAATTTTTGGTAATTGAAATCAAGATTCGACGATGTAATTATAGATCACGTTGAAACTTTGGTAACCACCCTGAAATTCACCATTTTTCAAGTAATTTTGGGGAATTTGCTGTCTGAATAAGTAGTGTAACAAAAAAATATGACATGCAATTTGTGTGAATATTTAAATAGGCAGGTCATATTTACCATCCAATAAAAGCATGCTACATCATTTAGCATATCTTATGGATGCATATATTAAGAACTTAGTATCGTCCTCTAGTATTCTTTTTAATGCATCAATTTGAAAATAAGTCTTAAGAACATGAATACAAAGAATTTGAACATTATAAATTTTTCTTTAATCATCAAACCACTAGATATGGTGCAATGAACGGAGTCATGTGAGTAGGCCCTTTTGCCTTGGTTGAAGATTTTCCACAGAAGAATTAAATGCCAACAGTTTGTTGGGCCTGTCTTGTCTAATACGTGGATAGCATCGCAGTACAACGTTTCTTTATGTCAAGCGGAGTCCTCGATTTGACCAATCACCAACCACTGAGGCAACCCTACTTGAACATCACTGACGGAATGGAATGGCCCAAAGCACAAAAAAATTGGACCTAAGTTAAGAACCTCGGGATGTAAATATACCTAGAAACTAGGGAGACCCTGGGGGTTGAGGGAGACACCCCATCATTTCTTTGGAAATGATTATCGTTGAATAGTCAGGTATAGTAAGGTTCCGAGTGTTGAATGATAATATGCAATCATAAAATGACACATGCTAGATAGATCCGTGCTTCACAGAGTATCTTCTAATTGACTTATCAACCGGTACTTCCGATTGTCTTTGACAAGGCTGTGTCCTTGATTTGACCGAACACCAGCGACTGAGGCAACGATTCTTGAACCTCACCAATGGGATGGAGTGGCCAAAAGCACAAAAAGACAGAGAGAAAGAAAGAAAACTTCACAGTGACGCAGAACCGTGGTTCAACCGGTCATTCCCATCCAAAGTCCAGCCCGCGATGATCTTTCTTTCTTTCCTGTTGAAAGTTAGGTTGGCTTTCCACTAGAGTTCGCAGTCTTATTTTGGCAAGTTGACCATAGGCCTTGACACATCCGGGTCGAGCACGCCGAAATGATCTGTTAATTTGAGTCCTAAAGTCAAGGTCTAGATTATTGGAGAGGTTAGGAGTTTGATTTCTCATCTTCTTGAGAGATTGGGCCGGAGACGTGTGAGTAAGGGAGCAAGGTTTCGTAACCTACACACAACACATAATGCACGCAGTGACTTGTAAAATAGATAATAGGATAGGACTAGAAAAAAAAAAAAAAAAAAAAACTAGGAAGGGGTACCGAATATGTGCTGGGTGCCATGCCTTAACAATAGAATCGAGTTGAGCCGATTTGACATAATTGAGCACTTGAGTATAACTCAATTAGGATATTTAAACCCTGATATAGGAGGTTTGCTCGAGCTCGATTTTTCCAGCTTGAGCTCGCTTGGATCGGTCTTCAATAATCTCAATTTCAACTCTACTCTCTACTCAGTTAGTTGATATGTGATATAGGGAAATTGAACTTAGTTCACGCTCGTGCTCAGATTCTAGTTTTTCTACCGCTCAACTAGGCTTGTTTTCCAACCAAAAAAGAAAAGAAAAGAAAAAAAGAAGTAACCTAGTCAATTGCTTGAGTCTTGTAAGTATTTTTGGCATTAGCTTGACCAGATTTAAGTACTCGAACCATTCAAGCTCGACTCAATTTCGACAAAATGTCGAGCTAATTTCCAGTGATCTTTGAATAGAACTACTAGTCAAACTCTTGTAGCTTATGGGTAGCTTGACTCGCTTACACCCTAACATAATTTACAAATCTGCTTTTTAACTGCTAACTGAAAACATAATTTTAGTAATTAATGAATATTTACAAATAAATTGAATAAATGTACACTTAACATTATTTTATACATGAATTCCACTAATTAATGAATATATTTACAAATAAATTTAATAAATGTATGCTTAACATTATTTTATACATGAAATCCACCTTTAACCCCATTATATGATTAATGAAACCCACATTGCCCGCCCCCACACCCCCAACCCACACAAACACAAGGTAACTGATCAACTAAGGGTTAGAATGATTTATAACTATTAATTAGGTGGGAAAATGCTACATTTTTTTTTAATTTATCAAGAATGCACGAACTCCATGTCTGAAAAATGTGATCACAACAATAATTGACTGATGTTCCGTGCACATACTATTTTGCTTGGATGAAAGACCTTTTATCACCCTTCCTACCCCCATCAAATACAAAATTACAAAGAATTTTTTTCTTTTTTCACCAAATACAACTAAAATTAACCTTAGGAAAACAAATTAAAACCAAAACCACGAGAAATATCTTTTGGTGACACGACAAATTCTTGGTGACACGACAAATCAATTTATACGAATTTGATGGAGGGCCTATGTAATGTCAGGAGGTCTTAAGACCACACAATTTTAGGGAAGTGAATGTCACTTATCAAGTGTTCCTGCTAGAGAAAGGAAGAATTGAAGTAAAAAAGAAAGGAAAATTGAAGCTGATGCCAAACAATGTCCTTTTGCTGGATCAGTTCGAAGATAACTAATGCCTTTTAATTGCAATCTGTATGATTTACTGCCCACAAAAGGAAAAAACGAGGAAGAGCGATGGAGAAATATATTTGTGCCAAACATCGCAGAGTATAATCACGCGATGCGAAAAAGTTCCTTGCTCGGTAAGAGAAAGCAAGCATAATTATCTGTGTGCAAGAGTCTCTGGCACAGGTCTGGATTTCACCAATTCAAGGGACATTATAAGATGTTTCATAGGTCTCAAAATAGTTGGGACTTTGCTCTCATACATAAGAATTATCAATAGAGAAAAATAAATAAATAGGAACGATTTTATATTTGGGCTAGTTATTATTTGGATTTCCAAGGTCAAAAAGAAATTTAATACGGCGTAGGTTAACTTATTCAAAACATTTTTTTTTCAATGATGAGGAAGCCTACTTTAGTTAGGTAAAATCCCAAATCCGTAAAATACTCCACTTATCTCGTGAATCAGATAAGACGCGAGTCTAAATCTAAGTGAGGGTTCAAAATATGAAATTTATTTATTTATTTATTTATTATTATTATTATTATTATTATTATTTTATAGTATAGAGTATCGAACTTGCACTTTATGTCTGACACACACACAAGGAAAGTCCCAGGGTGTGGTGACCCTGTGGATCCGCTAGAACAACTAGCAAATCGAACATCATGGTCATACACAAAAGCAATGTTGCAGGGAACTGCATTGAAATTTCAGCACAAATATTAGATTTCTCGAATAGTCCTTAGGGAGCTCTCCCACAGCCAACTAAGTCCGGTGTATGCTAAGATAAATGCTTGATATGAAAGGGATGTTGATGGCAGATAAATGATGAATAAGAAAGGCAATCATTCGAGTTACCTATTTAGTAGAAAAATATAAGCTTTGCCTCTAAAACATCTCTTATCGGATCTATTTTGTTCTTTGCTTCTTGTTTAATTTAAATCTTGCGGCTAACGCACTTTGACTCTTTTGATTGAAAGTTTTGGAGGAAAGGGAGGATTTTGGTGAAACCTAGGGTTTAAGGGTTTGGGGTTGAAAATGAATGGATTTGGGGGAAATAGTTTGGATTTGAGGAAAAAATTGAAGTGAAAAGAAAGTGATTTTGCTCTTGGTTTGGAGAAATTTCAAAAGTTAACTAAATGGGCAAGAGGACATGAGGATTACAAGAGAGAGAAGTGTGAATTTCCGTCACTTGCCTAGAAAAGCCCATGGGCTCTGGCCTTTCGCCAAAAGTCCTGATTCGTTTGTCTGGATATCTTCCTCTTTCTTTACATCCTGTAGGAAAATATCCTCGATGTCATTTAGGGCTCGTCAATGCGGAGACTTTGACAATTGTGTCTCGGTGGTTACTTTTCCCATATGGGAAGAGGGAGGTTAAGAGTTTGATTCCTCATCTTCTCAAGGGGTCGGGGGTAGGCACGGTTTAGTTTCAAATATGGGGTTCAACTTTCATACTTTTTACAAAAAGGTAAGGTGAAAAATCTGAAAGTGAGTTGAAAGTTAGGGTATCTTTGATGTCGATGTCAAAGAGTGTTGAGGTCGTTCCACATTAATTATGTAATGGACTGGTGGTTGGTTCATAAATGTGAGGAAATACCTCATTCTTTGAATTAGTTTTGTGATGAGAGAGGTCCAAAACCATCGGAGACCGAGTAGATCACATAGAAATCATACTCTCCATTAGAGTTACCCTCTTCACACCGCTGCTCGAGGAACTTCTTTCTCATCAGGGCCTTTCTTCAAGAAACTAACTCGGTCGAATATGCTTGGCCTATAAGCCTCATGTGTAGGTGTGGGGAGTGGTTGGTAACTAACCTTTCTACCTTGACCAAACTGCCATCTCACTTACAAATTCCTCCTACCTCAATATAGGTGCCTGCTTCGATATCCTGTCAACATCGTTAGCACAACTTGTTCTGTCTTCAAATATAGCCAATGCAATACGGACCACTTTGAGAAAGAGGGTCGGTGTCGACTTCCATTTTTCCTTTTCCTTTGTCATCAATAAACTTAACATTTCCTCGCCGAATTGCTTCCTGAATTGTTTCCCGAAAGCAATAGAGCTAATTGGGTTATGCCTTCATGAATTATGCCCCATGCAATACTTTTTGTATACTAACTCCGTTGAGTCTAGCAATGCAACCTAGGGATGTAAAAGAGGTTGATTCGAAAGCTTCATAGATTTTCGTGCAAAACTTCAAGTTAAACTTGGCAAGCAGGGTTTAATAATGGCAGATGCGAATGCTTCTATCGGATGGATCGAGGCCGAATCTTAGCGAGAAAGTCACTACATTACTTTCATGGAAAGTCCCATAGGAATTGCCTTCTACTACCGCTGAAAAGGCGAGTGTGTCGCCACAAAAGGGAATCACCCTCTTTGGAAAATAATTGCCTAAATCAAAGAAGAATTTCCGTCATAGCACCCACCTGTGGGTAGCCGCGTTGGTATTCATTCTCACCTGCTTTGATGCGGTCGAAAGTTCGAATCCCCACGTTGCTATTGCGATTTAAGTGAGAGGCCGTGGCGGTGGGTTGCTGGGCCAAATTCCCCCGAGGTACTGACGTCTAAATAGTGTTTGCACGACGTTTGACAGTTCTCGATTACCAAAAAAAAAAAAAAAAATTGCGTCAAAGCAACCCATCGCTCGAGGAAGTCTCGAAGGCAATATCATGTAAATTTGCCATTTCCCGATTTTGATTCCACATCCTCAAACTCACGATCGCAAGCATTCCGAACGGATGTTGGATGAGGAAGTAGTCGCCAGTCAAATTTCGGCGGTACCTTCCGAAACTTGAAAAAGGTCTCAAAGGCCGAAACTGTACCTAAAGGTATCAAAATCGGACGGAACTTTCCATACCCCTAAGTTATGGTCAATGATGATTTTTAAAATGAGGAGTCTTTGAAACGATGCTTAGTTTACAGAACCAAGCCTAAAACCCGATATAAATTGAAATCTCGGGTCCGTGATTTCACGACTCCACCGAGCAATATTGGGCTCATTGGAAAGGTCGATTCAAACACTCTGGAAGTGCAAAAGTCGCACGAATCAATGTCGGACGGAGGGTATGCGAGCTCGGAAAGAGTGAGCCTTGACCCAGGCATGCCGGCCTCGAGACGAGGCGGGCACATGCCGACCCAAAGTGTGCCTGCCCTGATCTCAAGGCAGCCATGCCTTATCTTCAGCGATGGTGAGTCTCTCCCTCATCCTTTTGCCCTTGAAATTCTCTCAAATTGAGTTCGGTCCTCGTGATTCTCTGGTGTTCGCGTGTTCTTCTGTACCGAAACTTCTCGCGCTTTTAGATAAGTTTCAATCCCTTGTTTTCATTTTTCAATAGAAATGCATGCCAAGACATCGTAATGTCTATCTAGAATCATAACATATAGAATACGTCATTATGTTGCCATTTGAGTAGACTTACCGCATTTTCTTAGGCCCTTGGAATGCAAAAGTTAAGCTTGAAAGCCTACGCTACGCCATTATGTTGCCTATTAAAATAGTAAAAAAAAAAACGCATGTTCCAAGACCATTATAATGTTGAAATAAGATCTTGAGTTACATGATACATTGCCGTGCTGCCAAAATGTCGCCAGTAATCATGCATGTCAGTAGGCCGTTATAATACTAGTTAGATCTAAAATTAGGCTGTAACAGTGTTGACTGTGATGGGAATGCGATTTGTGGTGTAGAACCCCAAATCAAACAGCCTAGAACATTCCCGCGAATCACGGGCACTATGTTTTTCTATTCTTCATTTTTTTTTACTATTATTTTATTTATACTACTCAAGCATGTGGACAACGAAATGAAAAGGAAACCTGTGAAAGCCAGAAAGTTTGGACTAGTTTCTAAATATTCATCCAGTCTATAACAGCCATCATATGACTTTGACTATTGTATCAACTAGATAGTTGTTGTTCGGACTCAATATTCTTGTTGAGTTCCATAAAAGATACAGATTTTCCCGTGAAAATTTTTCTAGTTGTCTACCACATGAGTCGTACAATTGGCCCATTCGACAAAATTTCCTGTTTAATAATTAAGATAGAATCCAATGGACGAGATTGGATGGTACATTAAGAATCAGTTAATACCTCCGCATATGAACAGAGCTATTTGACTAGAGCTAATTAATTTCTAAGTCATTATTTAATCATATAATTATAATGCTTACCAAAGGCTAATAATGATATAAACAAAAAACTCCTTCGCAAGTAATGACCTGGTGCTTTCACATGCATCAAATGAGTTAATCGATAGAGAGAATCCGCACCCTTATCATCATCCATCACATTTAGATACGATTAAGCTCTCCTTCTAAACATATTAAGAATCTTATTCTACTGATTTGTATCTAGAGCCAAGAGGCCAATTATTTAGCTTCTCCTAAATTAAGTTTTCACTCTTTATGATTTTTTTTTATATATAATTTGTGAATTAATTGCTGGGTCAATGTTATATTATATAGATATATATCTATAAATACAAAATTGTACGCGCATATATATATAATACACATACATACACTCAAAATATGTTGACATAATACCCAAGCTTGCAGTGTACCCAATCAATGGTTGCATTTTGGTCATCAATGGCTCCGTCTGTGTTCCTACCAAGCTAGGTGGATACGGAACAACGCAATTCTCAATATAGCAATTACAATATTGGGAGAAATCCAAGTCAATAGGTTTGACTTTAATGCACACGCAATTTCTTGGAAACTCTCAAATATCACTCAACATGCAATAGAAACCAATTTTACTGATGATGATGATAGTAGTAATAACAATAATAATAATAATAATAATAATAATAATAATAATAATAATAATAATAATAATAATAATAATAATAATAATAATAATAATAATAATAATAATAATAATAATAATAATAATAATGATAATGATGATAATGATAATGATGATGATAATAATGATGATGATAATAATAATAATAATAATAATAATAATAATAATAATAATAATAATAATAATAATAACAATAATAACAATAATAATAATAATAATAATAGTAATAATAATAATAATAATAGTAATAATAACAACAACAATAACGATAATGATGATGATGATGATTATTATTATTATTATAATAGTAGTCCTTAATCTGCACTAAGATTCGACGAGCTTACTATGTTGTTAAGCCATAATCATACGTGGGTTTCATTCTTAGTGATTCTTGGAGTAATTAGGTGATAAAGTTTGGATCTAGACCTACTTCGTCATCTGCTTTCGAATTTTTTACTTTTGTTTCTTTTTCTAAGCTCAAAGGTTTCCATTCAATACGATGTATCCGAGTTATCTCTTCAACTTCAACTTGAGTAGTGTGTTGAGTTATAAAAAAAGTACAACTTGACGTACCAATTGAATCTACCGTATGACTGGTCTCTGGGGACTTGATGATTGAATTCAAGCAGGTTTGCGTCGGTCGGTGGGGGAGGAATTAATCATGAGGGTTGAAAATGGCCGTGTGTGGTTTTATCGTTGAATTGGTCAAGGTAAACGAGGTGGATAAAGACAAATTTCTACGTTTAATCAAAGATGTCCTACTCCCGCAAACAATGACCTTTCTCTGGGGTTCAGAAAAAAATAAGACAGAGCAAACAGCAAACTAGACCGTCTCATGTGGAATTCTTAGGGTTACCTATAGGTGGATAAAGACAAATTTCTACGTTTAATCAAAGATGTCCTACTCCCGCAAACAATGACCTTTCTCTGGGGTTCAGAAAAATAAGACAGTGCAAACAGCAAACTAGACCGTCTCATGTGGAATTCTTAGGGTTACCTATAGGTGTATACATGTCACACCTTTTATCCCCTAAGATAAAAAAAAAAAAAATAGTTATTGCACAATTGGTACATAATATGTTATAATGTTATATGATTTATTAATTAATTGGGTTTGAACATAAAAGTCATGTGACCAAGGGTCTAGATGAACTTAGTTTGCATGTTCTATTGGACCATGCAATATATTTTCTCTCTAAGGAGAAGCTATTGAATGGCTGTAAATCATCTCCACCAATATCACTGAAACATTAATTATTTGGGTCATACCTTGGGACCAACATGATCAACGATCTAAATGAGCTTGGTCTATATGTTCTTACTAGCTATATGAGACAAGGGTTTACTGGTTTTATATCAAAAGTGGGTCCTAAAGATTTTCTGGAGCATCTAATATGACGAAACTCGTAAGGAGGCCCTAAATTATTTATTTAGAAGGTTCTGCTGGGCCTGTAATACCAATTTGGTGAGCTCATTAGATTTCGACATTGAATCTTATATCTTGGGGTTAAAGAATTTCTGATATTCTTTATCCTAAATAATGACTTGGGAAAAAAAAAAGATGAAGTGTTGGTACCGCCGGAGGTCGAGCAATCCCAGATGGGTCCCGCCCACGTCGAGCAATCCCAGAATGGAAGCTGTCAATGCATCGTCTTACTTTTCAAAGCTCTACCACAATATAAATACATCTTCAGCGTCAGCATGTCCTCAGAGTATCTTTCTCTTTCTCCTCTCTTACAAACTCACACTTGCCTTTTCGTAAGACACTTTCCAATGTTTCCAGCAAGAATTTCCTTCGATGCTGAAAAGCTCCTCTTTATGACTTTCTCCTTTTTTGCAATCCTCACGACCTTCTGTGAAGGCCCTTGGGTCGCTGTGGCGCAAAGCAGTAACAGCGACAACGCGACAACGATCCCGGTGAACGTTGGGGTGGTACTTGATCTGGAGAAGTGGGTGGGTAAGATGGGATTGAGCTGCATTAAAATGTCTCTCTCTGACTTTTATAGTTCAAACCCTTCCTACAATACCAGGCTCGTCCTCAACGTTAGAGATTCCAAACAAGATGAGGTTGCTGCTGCTGCTGCAGGTTCTCTCTCTCTCTCTCTCTAATGCACTGACTGCTCATGATGCTCGTCCAGAATTATATGACGGCATCAGTTTTTGGGTTTAGACTTTTGTACTTCTATTGATCGTGTGGAAGTTTGTTTGATTAATCTTTCTTTTTACCGAACATTTATGGTTTAATCTCTGCTTGAACTTGGAAGTGGTTTGGTTTTGGTTTAATACACATCCTGTCGTAGAGGATAAAGTATTTTATGCACCTATTTGTATTATGCAAAATAAAACCAATTAATGTTCGTAATGACGTATTTGCCAATAACATGGACATTTCAGATTCTATTTATATGAAATTTCAAAAGAGTTCTCAGTTAAATCTTCGAGCATTATTTTCAAGTCGGTTGTAAATCAAAGATAACATCAAGTTGGTACTTAAGATTCCATTCGATCTCTTTCACAATGGGAATGAGGAGGGTCTCGAAGTTAGAAATATGTCAATATAATCCCCCGAGTCTTGCCGTCATATTGGACTGACAGCTTGGCCGCTTAGCTTGAGAGGATTCATAGTCTCCGAGCGTAACATTTGATCGTGGAACAATTTAATTTATTTATTCCTTCCTTGGAGTGTACCTTTCAGAAAGCTAAAACCGGAAATGATATTGCTATGATACAATGGAAACAAATCGAAAATCTCTAATCTGCTATAACTTTTTTCATGGGGTTTTGTGTTTTGGGGTGCAGCACCTTTGAAATAGTACTACTGGAACTTTTACGAATGACAAAGTCGAAATGTCCAAAAGGATGATGTTTCGCTCCATAAGTTAAAAGGGAAAAAACTAATTTTTTCTTTCGACGTGAATTCCACAAAAAAATTTTAAAGCCTTTTCGCGTGGAGAATATATAAAAGATTACTTTGCCCCGTGACAAGATAATATGCAAAGAAATGTAGATAACGAAAGATGTATCCTAGAACTTGTTTTGAAAAATGTCGTTCTTGAATTAAACCGGGCCAATCATCATCTACTTTGAAAATAAGTTCTTATTGCCAAATCATTTAGCTGTCCCTAACATTACCGAAAGATTATTGTTTTGTGAATAGGATCATTAAAAAAAGATCCTCAAACAAAAGACTGTCGTTGTTTAAGTCATAAAAAATCGCCAATGGACCACTGGCAGGTAAAGCACTTGCCAAAAGAAGGCGACTTGGATAGAATTGATCGAGTTGAAGTCAAAATTTGAACGTGTTTATGGGGTCTTAACTCTTTTGTTTATTTTTGTACGACTTTGATGAATATGTAGCTCTCTCAAGACTCTTGTCCTGCTATAAATGTAGCATAACTCTACAAAGTTATGTTTGCATGTAAATGATAAATGAATCTTGTTGCAAATGTCTCGTGAAAGATGCACGTTACATACCAACATTTTTCGGAAAAGTGCATAAAACTATTTTGCCTTTCAAATTAGAAAATAGTCATTTTAGAGCGGACGATTGATAGAGACGGTTTCAAATTCTTTTTTGGGAGAATATTGATGGGGTAGATATCTCTACATGATTGTGCCGATTATTTCTTTGAACCAAATATTATAATAACGAGTCATGTTAGTTGAGTCAGTGATTAATTAATTCTATAGAAGTTGTATTATTAATAGAGAAATAAAAAAATATTTTAGTTTCAAGATCGATCAAATAATTTTTGAGACATGAAAGCTGTTTGATATGAATGTTGAGAGAACCCATTTATAATACATCATAAAAAAGGTCTGATCTCACAAAAGCCATAGAATTGAAATGTGAGGCTTGGATTCTAGAGTGCAATTTTTTTATGCCATGAGGTAGAGAGGTCAACTCATCGATGGAGAAGAATCAACTTAATCGTTCTGAGCCAATTTATGCACCTTTTTTTTTTTTTTTGTTCTAAAGGCGACAACCAAATGCCTACAATAAGGTCAAAGGATTGTATCTTTAAATAATATCAACTACAATTTCTTTGACAACTTCAAACTCCTATTTTCCTTTTTCTTAAATATTTCTACTGCTATAATACTGCATCAAGTTTTCATTGACTTTTCTGATCGATACTATGCCTTTCCCAATACGAATTTCCATAATCTGCCGTATTCTTACACCGTCTTTCTGGTTCACCCTTGCAGCACTCGATTTGATAAAGAATAAGCAAGTCCAAGCCATAATAGGCCCTGAAGCTTCCTTGCAAGCAGACTTCATCATTGACCTTGGAAACAAGTCTCATGTGCCCATCATCTCTTTCTCTGCTACTAGTCCATCCCTCAGTTCGATTCGGAGTCCTTACTTCATTAGAGCCACACAAAATGACTCGTCCCAAGTGAATGCCATAAGTGCGGTCATCCAAGCTTTTGGCTGGAAAGAATTGGTCCTCATATATGTGGACAATCAGTTTGGAGAAGGCATCATACCTTCTCTTGCAGATGCTTTGGAAGAAGCCGACACGCAAGTTTCCTATAGGAGTCTTATTTCTCCTTCGGCCACGGACGATCAAATCCTACAGGAACTCTACAAGTTAATGACGATGCAAACGAGGGTGTTCATCGTGCACATGTTACCTGCCCTCGGTTCTCGACTGTTGGCCAAAGCAAAAGAGGTGGGAATGATGAGCGAAGGTTATGTGTGGATCTTGACTAATGGAATCACTGACCTATTAAGTTCTGTGGATTCATCTGTTGTCGCTAGCTCGATGCAAGGAGTACTAGGCATAAAGACTTATATCCCAGATACGCCAAACCTGCACAATTTCATGGTCCGATGGAAGATGAAATTCCAACAAGACAATCCATCCATCCTTAATCCTACGTTGAACATTTTCGGGTATAGGGCTTATGACGCTGCTCGGGCTCTAGCAATGGCTGTCGAGGAAATGGGTGCGGCCAATTCTACCTTCCAGATGTTGAAGGCTTCAACAGGTGCGACAGATCTCGACAATATTGGGATATCTCAAAATGGTAATAAACTTCTCCAAGAACTAGCCACTACGACATTTACGGGCCTTGCTGGAAATTTTGGCCTAGTTGATGGGCAACTAGAATCATCAGCGTTCCAGATTGTCAATATCAATGGAAATGCAGCAAGAGGGATTGGGTTTTGGACGCTAGACAATGGGCTGCAAAGAGATTTGAGTTCAGTCAACACAAGCAAATATTCCACTTTGAAAAGTAATCTCAGATCAATAATATGGCCGGGAGATTCAACCTCTATTCCTAAGGGTTGGGAGATTCCCACAAATGGAAAGAGGTTGAAAATCTTAGTTCCTGTGAAGAACGGTTTTAATCAATTCGTGAAGGTGACTCGAGATCGTAGCACAAACACATCCCAAGTCACTGGCTATTGTATTGACATCTTTCAAGCCGTCATAGAAAAATTGCCTTATTCCGTGGCTTATGACCTTATTCCATTTGCCTTGCCTAATGGAAGTAGTGCTGGTAGTTACAATGACATGATCGATCAAGTATTTTACCAGGTGAGCTCATTGCAAGTGCTTCATTTTGTTGGAATACATATTGAAAATTACTATGCTATAATGTTGTTGACAAAGAAAACATTTCCGTTCCTTTTGTTGAAACAGAATTATGATGCAGTGGTGGGTGATACAACAATCATAGCAAACAGATCATTGTATGTGGATTTCACCTTACCATACACCGAATCGGGGGGTGCAATGCTCGTGCCATACAAGGACAACACAAGCAAGAAGGCTTGGGTTTTCTTAAAGCCGCTCACTTGGGGCCTTTGGCTAACCACTGTATGCTTCTTTGTGTTTATAGCATTGGTTGTATGGACTCTCGAACATCGGATTAACGAAGACTTCAGGGGTCCAGCCACGCATCAAGTTGGCACGAGCTTTTGGTTCTCCTTTTCAACCATGGTCTTTGCACAAAGTAATCACCTTTCACTTTAATAGATAAATCAAACATTGAAATTCACATATTTTTGTAGGAGAATTTATGTAGTTAGCCTTAATTTGGATTGCAGGGGAGAAAGTGCTTAGCAACTTAGCACGATTTGTTGTGATTGTGTGGGTTTTCGTGGTACTTATACTAACGCAAAGTTATACGGCAAGCTTGAGCTCTCTTTTGGTGGTGCAAAATCTTCAACCAACTATGACTGATGTGGATCAACTCCTAAAAAGTGGAAAAAACGTGGGTTACCAACATGGCTCTTTTGCTTATGGAATGCTAAAGCAAATGAAATTCGATGATTCAAGACTTATATCTTATCAGTCTCCTGAAGAATGCGATGCACTTCTTTCCAATGGAAGTGCAAAAGGCGGGATTGCAGCAGCATTCCATGAAGTCCCCTACCTTAAACTTATACTTTCAGAATATTGCAACAAATATACCATGATTCCAGCATTCAAAACTGCTGGATTTGGCTTTGTACAGTCCTCGATCCCTCAATTCTAGCTAAAAGAGGAAACCCTCCAAATTTGCAATTATTAGGTTTAGTAATTAATACTTTGATTGAAAAAAATCTGATGTTCAGCTCTTTTCGGTTTACAGGTTTTCCCTAAAGGGTCTCCACTGGTACCTGATATTTCGCGAGCAATCCTCAATGTGACTGAAGGGCTTCAAATGACAGAAATTGAAAATGCGTGGCTTACATCCAAAACCAACTGCCAGAATTCAAATTCCTCGGTTTCATCCGACAGCCTAGGTCTTGACAGTTTTTGGGTTCTATTTCTGATTGCTGGAGCTGCTGCGATTTCTGCTCTCCTCATTTTCATGGTTATGTTCATTAAAAGAAATTGGCAGGAAGTAACAAGTTCTTCGGGTTCATTGTGGGAGAAGACTGTTGAATTAGGAAGAAGATTTTACCAAAGAGATGCCAATTCCCATAATTTTAGGAAGGGCAGATTTAGGGATGGAGTTATGAATGATGGCGGCAATGAGATTGCAGGTGTTGAAACTTTAGAAAACACTCATTTCCCTCCAATTCTGTCGAGCGACTCCAGCCAAAACAACGACGTCTTGACCAATGAGCAAGGCACGCCATCTACTGAGCAAGGACTTCCCGATCGTGTAGAGGAAGGGTGCCCTCAGAGAGCGGTAGACGTCGAGCTTACCAATGTAAATTAGGAGAGGCGCACGCCTCTGCGACCTTGACTAAACTTTAATCCTTGAGTAGTCGAACTTGGAATAGCTGACAATATCTTCCCCCTCATTTTCTTCTTATATAAGGACTACCATTGATACTGTTTATTGTATAATCAAAGACAATATAAACCCAGGCAACATTATATGCACGTATTAGCTTCTCTTATCCTATTATGTACAGGCATTGGAAGTGTTTCTCGTCACTTCGAGAACGTTCCGCAAAGTTTTCGAATTAATAATAAAGAATAGACTTCTTAAACTAATATCTAATATCTATATATAGTACAAGAGCCTAGTAAAATAGGCTTCAATGGTTGTTTCACGTGTCAAAATTCTGTGTAATCTCATCTTTAATATAAACGGACATGATCAATTGACTCTTGTAAACACATTGGTTAAGTAACCACATTAATTATATTTAAAAATCATAAGGAATTAATTAATTTCTTAACAAGAAAAAGTTTCAATAATCATTTCTTTCATTCCTTACTCAGGAACATAATTGATCCCCACAACGTCGGAAGATTTCACAATTATTAATTAATCATATAGTGACTAAATAAAATTATAATACATATAAAAATTCGGAATGATGGAATGTTAATGCCTACTTTCTGAGGAATTTTAATATGGTAACAAATTGGACCAATTATATTCAACTGAAGTTTACTGAAATGAAATGCTTCCCTTTCATCGATTAGATCATGTCTAAGCATTATCCGTAGCAGTCACGCACCCACACCAACACACCAAAATTATTCCAGTACAATTGAATATCACTTCCCCCCTTTGGCCACTAATCGTCCATGTATCCTTCCAGCCGGTTATTCTCACGATTGTGCTGTAAAGCCTCATTTATGTTCTTGAGAGCCTTATCATAGGATACGAAACCCATGAACCAGAATTCATAACCATCCCTTGTAACGACTTGGATGTACTTTTCAGAATTATCCAACCCTTTTGAAGAACGACTAACAAAGCTCAACTGATCGAGCAGCAGTGGCACCTAGACAGCCATCAGGATGAAAGCACATTAAAAATTGATGGTCGGAGAGTGAAGCTTAGCAGAACTTGACAAACTATTTCGAAGGTATGTTCACTACATTAAGATGCTTCATGCTTAGATAAAAATAAGACGCAAGAAGAATGATCCAAGGCTCAGTGTAGTAGCACGGATGATGAGTAAATGCAGGCTCTTTCCATTGAAGGTTCTCCTGAATTTCGACTATAAAATCAGCAGGTTAGTCCCAATAGACAGTTCGACAAAAATAACTGAGGTTATGAATTTGTAATGCATAAAAAACTTATCATGATTCTAACGGAAGCTCAGTGCATAACAATTTGTACTGGTATTCTATAGTAAATGCAATTACAGGAAGATTGGAAAAGGTTACCTTGTAATACACCCACTCTTGCTACCCTGAGAGCGTAATGGCAAAGCGGCTCATCCCCATGGAAGACCACTCTCTTAGTTGACAAATATAGTGTCCCAATGACAAGGCCGGAGGAAGTGGATAGATAGCAAGCATATGCTTTCAGACGCTTCTCTCCCGGCAGAATTTCAAAAGTACGTTCAGATACCTTATCCCGTCCCCCTTCTTTGAGCATTTTCGTCCCCTGGGCAAGTCGAGCTATTGCTGCATCTGTCATGCTATGGCTAGTTTTAACTGTTTCCATAAACAAACATAGAACGATAACCGATTAGTTGAGGTCCGGCAAGAATAGAGTCCTTAACATCACATTTCAATCGAATAGAAACCGTGAGGAGAAGAGAATGAAAGAAATCATGGGCTTCGTCTCTCACAAATAGACAAGAGAAACTGACAACAAGCCAAAGCCAAGCTTATGCAACTGCCGCAGTGCTTGCTCTTACAGGACAAAGCTAATTTTTCCTTCTTTCCAGGGAAAAAAAAGTTGGGCCAACGTTCAGCCACACAAAGAGCCTGAGGGTCCTGATAGCCATAGAAGATGATGGAAAACAAGCCATGTTCTCCACGGAAGTGCCATGTTATGCATTTGGCAATTTGTTATAGATAGGAATTGATATAGATTGCCAAAAGAAAAAGCACTGAAGATAGCACCGCACATCAAAGTTGGAGCTTCTCTAGATAAATAATCACAGGACTTGATCCACTCAACTATTAATTGGCGGGTGGAATACACAGATTATGACGCATGTTTCTCTGTTCTGAGGGGGTGATTGCAAAATAAGCCTATGACTTAGCAATAGCGTCCGCATATATTTGTTCCTAGGTGGTGATTGCCAAGCTCTTTGGATTGAATATTTACATCAATAGCCTTCACATATATTGCAGAAAAAGAGAAGAAATATATGCAAGCAAGCAATCGTCAATCAGATACGTCTCCACGAATAAATACAAAATGTTTCTATCAGATTATAGGATCATAATTAGCTAGAAAAAATAAATCCAAAACGTTTCCATTTGATTATGTAGACATGTTTAGCTAGAAAAAATGTAGAGAAAACTCACGGTGATGCCAGACATTATCGACAAGCGCCTCTGCCTGTTCGGTAGCATCATCGACCCTCTTCCCACACCGGTTCAACTTGTCGCACACTTTGTTTATCGGATCTGAAAACACCAGCAAAGCGTTTGTCTCATCAACCCCATTATGAAGCCTAATCATCGGCCATAACATAACTACAAAGAGATAAAACAAGCTCTGATAACTACTTGATATAATCCTTCAGGAACAATACAAACATTACAAGGCCATGATGTTTCGATATATACTAAAAATAGTTCCTAGTGAATTCATAATATATTAACTTGGAAATTTCATGAATCTCTATCGGACATGCATTGCAAATATGACATTGCGACTCATATGCTTCAAAACGTGTCACTTAAGTCTTTAATTTCTAATAAAAATAAAAGTTTCAAGCTAGAGACTTGTAAAGACCTAAGCTGTAGACTTATGCAGCTGATCAGGATCATAACTACCATTGCGTAGAATTTCCTTTGTCTTTCAATCTCACAATTACTTTAGAACTGAAAACGTTCATCTTGTTAAATATAAAATTATGCAATGAAACTTATTATATATATTTTTATAGAATCTTATTAATGTCTTTTAAGTTTCATATTACACTTCTACTCCTGTTGACCTCTTAATGACTCACAATTAATATGTTAAATAGAAAATAGCTTAAAATCCAATTATCAAATGCTTGATTTTACAAAATTTAGGGCTACGAAATCATCTAATTTGTTTATAACGATGTTCATTTTCATTTTAGGAAAATTTCACAAAGCTTGAAAGTCAAGTTGAGAGCATAATTCATTGAAAGAGTCATGTGTTCCTTTATCCTTGACCAAAAAATAAGTAAAAATAAATGAATAAATAAAGCTTCATAGATGATCATGCTATAGTATATAATTTCAAAGAAGTAGCTATTTCAATCCAAGACATCTTTCTTTGATTTGATTTTTTTTTCTTTTTGTCCTAGATATAAATCTCCTGACTGTAATGTGCATCATTTGGCCAAAAATATATCAAGGTATGTTCAATTTAATTAATCACATGAGAAATTGTATAAAAGCTCGAGTGTAATCGGCAAAACTATTTTCCTTGCAAACAAAAAAAGAATTTTCTTCCCACATATTGTGCTTCTTAGGCTGCGTTTGTTAAAATTTATTTTTGTTCCCTGGAACAAAAATTTCTGTTTTTTTGTTCCCAGGAACAAAAAGGAAAGTAAACGCGTTTGTTTGCATTTTTGTTCCCAAAACACATCGGAATGAAACAAGAAATAAAAAAAGTTATTTCTTGTTTACGGAACACATTTTAAGAACACTTTTTTCTCTCTTTTTTTTTTCTTCTTCTTTTTCTTTCTTTTTTCTTTGACCGGTTGCCGGCCTCGGCCATGGCCGGCGACCGGTTGTTGAGGGCCGGCGACCTTGCTGGAGCGTTGTTGGCCCGGCGAGGCCAAGCGTTGCCGACCCCAGCGAGGCTCGGGCTCGCCTTGGTTGGCGAACTCGAGCTCGCTTAGATACGATGGTGAGCTCGCCCGGCTGCGGTGGCTCGGTGACGCCGAGCCTTGCTGGCCATTGGGCAAGCTCGGCGTCGCCCGGGCCACCGCCAGCTGCGGTGGCCCGGCGACGTCGAGCCTTACCGGCCGGGGCGAGCTTGGCCTCATCGGTAGCTAACGAGCCTTGCCGTGGCCGGGCGAGCCGCCGGCCCTTGTCGGCCCCGGTCGCCGGCTATGGCCAAGGCCCGACACCGCCAAAAGAAGAAAAAAAGAAAAAAAGGAAAAATAAATAAGAAAATAAGAATATTAAGAAAGAAAATATAAAAAATAAAATAAGAATATTAAAAATTAAAAGAAAAAAACAATTATACAAATTTATAAAAACGTGTTTCTGTTCATTTTTTATTTTGGAACAAGTTTAACAAACGCATTTTTTGTTCAAAAATTGTTCCTAGAACAGAAACACTTTTTTCTATTTCTGTTTCTTGGAACAATTTTTAAACAGAAATGTTACCAAACGCGCCCTTAATCACCATGATTCTTAAAATATATTATTTTGTGTCAACAATAGTCTATACAATATTTTTTTCTTCTTATGTGATAATTGCAATCTTGAGGGTAGAATGATACTAAAAGTGCCACAAATTATGTATGACGCTCATTTTAAAGATTATCGCCGGCTCACTTAAGTGCCAAAAAATCAAGAAAAGCTATTACTTAGGGCCTGTTTGGCAACGTGCCAAATAGTGCCAGATTCTGATTTTTGTTCCTGCACTAGTTTGGGACGAGAATCGCATTTGGTAAAATTTTTGTTCCGGGAACAATTTTGGACAAGATTTGAGAAAAAAAAAAAATTTGATTTTCCGTCCGAGAATCGAAAAAGAATCAAAATGCTAAAACCCTTGCTCTTCCCTTTCGACATCTTGGTTGCCGCCCCCCACTGCCCGCCATCGTTGCCCGCGCCGCCGCCGCCCGGAGGCTTGCCGGCCGGGCGAGGTCGGCGAGGCTCGCCCAGCCCCGCCGGTGGCCAATTTGGCCTCGCCGAGGCCGGGCGAGGTCGGCGGGTCAGCCAGCGGCGAGGCTTGGCCTCGCCGGATCGCGGGCGTGGCCGAGCCTCGATGGGCCGGGTGAGCCTCGCCAGTTTGCCCGGCGAGGCTCGGCCGATGAAGGCTGACCTTGCCTTAGGGCCGGCGACCAGCCCCGGATGAAGAAGAAGAAGAATAGGAAAAAGGGAAAAAAAGAAAAAAAAAAAAAAAAAAAGTAAAATTTTTATTTAAATTTTATTTAAAAATTAAAAGAAATTAATTTGGAAGAATCAATTAATACGGTATCAAATGCAATTCTATTCTAGAATAAAAAATTTTGAACAGTTACCAAACGTGTTTTTTTACTCGAATCGGTTCTCGGGAACGAATAAAAAATAATCAGTTCTAGTCGAATCGGCTCGAGAACGTAATCGTTACCAAACGCGCCCTTAAGTGCCTTCGGTGAGAAATTTCAGCTAGAGAAATTACTTGGCATTTATAATTAAAATTTTTATTTGAAGTGGCATTTTTTTGGCACTATCACTTTTTATTATTATTAAGATTGACACTGACATAATCACTTTTTATCAACAATTGACATTGAAGTGATTATTTTCTTTTCTTTTTATAACAACTAGTACTAAAGTGATCATTTTTTAACCTACCACACGACGTCGTTTAGGGGTTATATACTAACTGGGTATACCGCACAAACCACATAAGATTAAGAAATTAATAAAATTTGGTCACGTCGGACTTCCGACGATTTAGATTGGAGTTGGCACTTAAATGATCAATTTTTTTTCAAAAAAGCAGCACTTAAGTGATCTGAAAAAAAAAAAAATTGATACTGAAGTGAGTGATGTACACAACTTATGACATTTCTAGTGTCATTCTCCCAAAACTTGAGTCCATCAAGTGACATTAATATCATGACCACGTCTCAATTTTTATGATCTGTTTAGTTTTTCATTATGCATGTGCTTTTTACTTTTGAATTCTCCAAATATTCATTCCAAGCCCCGTCTTCATGTTCGGTTCGCACATGAGAAGCTTATTTATGGGTTTACTAACATTCTTACATTTATGTAGTTATCCTCCACTTAATATCTTTAAGGGCTTAATAAGTCCTTAAAAAAGTAACCCATGATAACAAGAGAAATATATATATCATTTCGTACATCATCATTTCAAAAAAAGCAAAATAGATACTAACAAATATCAAGCATAAGATTCTCCTTATAGGATTAATATGCATGACATATATAGTGGCATGTACACATTATCAAATTCATGATATGATATAAATCCAATCAATTTTCTAATTATGAAAACAAATATAAAACGATGAGGATATAATTTTCTAATATGATAAACTTTTATTGATTTAAATAAATTAATTTTTGATAAATGAACATCTCATATGTTTGTCTAGATAAGTTTAACTCTTAGTCTTCATTTGTTTTGCGGAAAACAAATAATTTGGAAAACATCTCATAAAAATAATCAATTGTTTCATTTGAAATAATTAGTAAATGAAATACATTAATCACTAACGACAATTTGTGTTTTAGCATTTTCGTTTGTTTATATATCTTTTAAGTGATATAAGTGATTATTTTTAGGAAGATATTTTCGAAACCATTCATTTTTTTGTAAAATGAATGCACCCTTAAACAAAGTGTTTATGAATTAGTTAAAACTTCCTTGTGGTGAAGAACCCCAAGTCAAACGGCCTAGAACATTCCGCGAATCATGGGCACTATGTTTTTCTATTCTTAATTTCTTTTTACTATTATTTTATTTATACTAGTCAAGCACATGGACAACGAAATGAGAAGGAAACCTGTGAAAACCAGAAAGTTTGGACTAGTTTCTAAATATTCATCCAGTCTATAACAGCCATCATATGACTTTTACCATTGTATCAACTAAATAGTTGTTGTTCGGACTCAATATTCTTGTTGAGCCCCATAAAATATACAGATTTTCCCGTGAAATTTTTTCTAGTCGTCTACCGCATGACTCGTACAATTGGCCCATTCGACGAAATTTCCTGTTTATTAATTAAGATAGAATCCGATGGACGAAATTGGACGGTACGTTAAGAATCATTTAATGGCTCCGCATATGAACAAAGCTAGTTGACTAGAGCTAATTAATTTCTAAGTCATTATTTAACCATATAATTATAATACTTACCAAAGGCTAATAATGATATAAACAAAACATTCCCTCGCAAGTAATGACCTGGTGCTTTCACTTGCATCAAATGAGTTAATTGATAGAGAGAATCTGCACTCTCATCACCATCCATCACATTTAGATACGCTTAAGCTCTCCTTCTAAACATATTAAGAATCTTATTCTACTGACTTGTATCTAAATCCAAGAGGCCAATTATTTAGCTTCTCCTAAATTAAGTTTTCACTCTTTTTGATTTTTTTTTTTTTTTAAATATAATTTGTGAATTAGTTGCTGGGTCAATGTTATATATTAATATATATCTATAAATATAAAATTGTACGCGCATACATACACACAAAATATGTTGACATAATACCCTAGCTTGCAGTGTACCCAATCAATGGTTGCATTTTGGTCATTAATGCACACGCAGTTTCTTGGAAACTCTCGAATAGAAACCATATCGGCCTTAGAAAATACATAAACAAATCACTAAACGATGAGTCGCGTATACATCATATCGGCGACTCTACATTTCTTAGTCTTTAAAATTCGATGCGTTTCTAGCACTCAAACCCAGTTCCATCATCAGTTTTTTAAAGCAAGATGGAAATAACAGGAAAAAAACGACGATATAAACAATCCTGGGGTTAAAGAATTTCTGATATTTTTTATCCTAAATAATAACTTGGGAAAAAGAAAAGATGAAGTGTTGGTCCCGCCGGAGGTCGAGCAATCCTTGAACGGAAGCTGTCAATGCATCGTCTTACTTTTCAAAGCTCTACCACAATATAAATACATCTTCAGCGTCAGCATGTCCTCAGAGTATCTTTCTCTTTCTCCTCTCTTACAAACTCACACTTGCCTTTTCGTAAGACACTTTCCAATGTTTCCAGAAAGAATTTCCTTCGATGCTGAAAAGCTCCTCTTTATGACTCTCTCCTTCGCAATCCTCACGACCTTCTGTGAAGTAGGGGTGAGCATGGTCGGGTTGGTCCGGCCACCCCTAACCCTAGGACCCACCGTCGGTGTCGGTCCTCAATTTTTAGGACCGAGGACCGACCCTATTGAGCTTGGGACCAAGGACCGGACCGACCCAATGGGTTCGGTCCGGTTCCAGGGTCAACCCGAGACCGATCGATAATTTTTTTCGTCTTATTTTTTATACTTCCTAAAAAAGCAAACCTACAAATTCAAATTATACATCCATCAACAATATGGTATTGTGCAACTAAACTATAAAATACTAATACATATTTAGCAAATTTAAGATGACATAATAATAGAAATTTCGTATCCGCTAACCGCTCATCGAGATATGGGACATGATGGAAAGTTCTTGTAATCATCTATCTTTAATATTTATAACACCATATGCAAAAGTGTTTTCCTGATCATGTAGAGTCCACTCAACCAAAAAATGAGCTTTGCACCACTTGACTAGCATTTGATCATGTAGAGTCTACTCAACCAAAAAATAAGCTTCACACCACTTGACTAGCAAATCAACGTAGTAACTGCAATACTATTATACTCTTCAAAAACTTCTACCATTTGACACAAATTGAAAAGCAAAGTGCAGCTGAAATTCATTAGTAAAATACAATTAAATCATAAAAAGTTCAAAATACTTAATATAAACCATGAATATATAACTTCACATCTTGTTAATTCACTTGAACTTCTAAACACTTGAAAACAAAACAAACGACACATAATTAATACTTAACAAAAGTTTTAAATTGAAATTACTATTAGTACTATTGATAGAACATCTAAATATAATATAATATAATAGATATTTTACTTAGGTTTGAATATATAAAAGAATTATAAATAATATAATATAATATACAGGGGGGTTGGTCAGGGTTGGACCGACCCAAAACTCTTAGGACCGAGGACTAACCCGTACAATGTTGGTCCTGGAATTTCAGGACCAAGGACCGACCCAGTCCCCTTGGGAACCGGACCAGGACCGGCAGGGTTGGGCCGATCCAGGGTCGGTCCAGGGTCGATCCTAAACCGCTGCTCACCCCTACTGTGAAGGCCCTTGGGTCGCTGTGGCGCAAAGCAGTAACAGCAACAATGCAACAACGATCCCGGTGAACGTTGGGGTGGTACTTGATCTGGAGAAGTGGGTGGGTAAGATGGGATTGAGCTGCATTAAAATGTCTCTCTCTGACTTTTATAGTTCAAACCCTTCCTACAATACCAGGCTCGTCCTCAACGTTAGAGATTCCAAACAAGATGAGGTTGCTGCTGCTGCTGCAGGTTCTCTCTCTCTCTCTCTAATGCACTGACTGCTCATGATGCTCGTCCAGAATTATATGACGGCATCAGTTTTTGGGTTTAGACTTTTGTACTTCTACTGATCGTGTGGAAGTTTGTTTGATTAATCTTTCTTTTTACCGAACATTTATGGTTTAATCTCTGCTTGAACTTGGAAGTGGTTTGGTTTTGGTTTAATACACATCCTGTCGTAGAGGATAAAGTATTTTATGCAACTATTTGTATTATGCAAGATAAAACCAATTAATGTTCGTAATGACGTATTTGCCAATAACATGGACATTTCAGATTCTATTTATATGAAATTTCAAAAGAGTTCTCAGTTAAATTTTCGATCATTATTTTCAAGTCGGTTGTAAATCAAAGATAACACCAAGTTGGTACTTAAGATTCCATTCGATCTCTTTCACAATGGGTATGAGGAGGGTCTCGAAGTTAGAAATATGTCAATATAATCCCCAACTCTTGCAGTCATATTGGACTGACAGCTTGACCGCTTAGCTTGAGAGGATTCATAGTCTCCGAGCGTAACATTTGACCGTGGAACAATTTAATTTATTTATTCCTTCCTTGGAGTGTACCTTTCAGAAAGCTAAAACCGGAAATGATATTGCTATGATACAATGGAAACAAATCGAAAATCTCTAATCTACTATAACTTTTTTCATGGGGTTTTGTGTTTTGGGGTGCAGCACCTTTGAAATAGTACTACTGGAACTTCTACGAATGACAAAGTCGAAATGTCCAAAAGGATGATGCTTTCGCTCCATAAGTTCAAACGGCGAAAACTATTTTTGTCTTTCGACGTGAATTTCACGGTTTTTTTTTTTTTTAGCCTTTTCGCGTGGAGAATAATATAAAAGATTACTTTGCCCCGTGACAAGAAGATATGCGGAGAAATGTAGATAACGAAAGATGTATCCTAGAACTTGGTTTGAAAAATGTCGTTCGTGAATTAAACCGGGCCAATCACCATCTACTTTGAAAATAAGTTCTTCTTGCCAAATCATTTAGCTGTCCCTAAAATTACCGGAAGATTATCGTTTTGTGAATAAGATCATTAAAAAACGATCCGCAAACAAAAGACTGTTGTTGTTTAAGTCATCATGAAAAATCGCCAATGGACCACTGGCGGGTCTGCACTAGCCAAAAGAAGGCGACTTGGATTGAATTGATCGAGTTGAAGTCAAAATTTGAACGTGTTTATGGGGTCGTAACTCTTCTGTTTATTTTTGTACGACTTTGATGAATATGTAGCTCTCTCATGATTCTTGTCCTGCTATAAATGTAGCATAACTCTACAAAGTTATGTCTGCATTTAAATGATAGATGAATCTTGTTACAAATGTCTCGGGAAAGACGCGTGCTACATACCAACATTTTTCAGAAAAGAGCATAAAACTATTTTGCCTTTCAGATTAGAAAATATTCATTTTAGTGCGGACCATTGATAGAGACTATTTCGAATTCTTTTTTGGAAGAATATTAATGGGGTAGATATCTCTACATGATTGTGCTGATTATTTCTTTGAACCAAATATTATAATAACGAGTCATGTTTAGTTGAGTCAGTGATTAATTAATTCCATAGAAGTTGTATTATTAATAGAGAAATAAAATAAAAAAATTTAGTTTCAAGATCGACCAAATAATTTTTGAGACATGAAAGCTGTTTAATATGAATGTTGAGAGAACCGATATATAATACAGCATAAAAAAGGTCTGACCTCACAAAAGCCATAGAATTGAAATGTGAGGCTTGGATTCTAGAGTGCAATTTTTTAATGTCATGAGGTAGAGAGGTCAACTCATCGATGGAGAAGAATCAACTTAATCGTTCTGAGTCAATTTATGCACTTTGTTTTTTTTTTTTTTTTTTTGTTCTAAAGGCGACACCCAAATGCCTACAATAAGGTCAAAGGATTGTATCTTTAAATAATATCAACTACAATTTCTTTGACAACTTCAAACTCCTATTTTCCTTTTTCTTAAATATTTCTACTGCTATAATACTGCATCAAGTTTTCATTGACTTTTCTGATCGATACTATGCCTTTCCCAATACGAATTTCCATAATCTGCCGTATTCTTACACCGTCTTTCTGGTTCACCCTTGCAGCACTCGATTTGATAAAGAATAAGCAAGTCCAAGCCATAATAGGCCCTGAAGCTTCCTTGCAAGCAGACTTCATCATTGACCTTGGAAACAAGTCTCATGTGCCCATCATCTCTTTCTCTGCTTCTAGTCCATCCCTCAGTTCGATTCGGAGTCCTTACTTCATTAGAGCCACACAAAATGACTCGTCCCAAGTGAATGCCATAAGTGCGGTCATCCAAGCTTTTGGCTGGAAAGAATTGGTCCTCATATATGTGGACAATCAGTTTGGAGAAGGCATCATACCTTCTCTTGCAGATGCTTTGGAAGAAGCCGACACGCAAGTTTCCTATAGGAGTCTTATTTCTCCTTCGGCCACGGACGATCAAACGAGGGTGTTCATCGTGCACATGTTACCTGCTCTCGGTTCTCGACTATTGGCCAAAGCAAAAGAGGTGGGAATGATGAGCGAAGGTTACGTATGGATCTTGACTAATGGAATCACTGACCTATTAAGTTCTGTGGATTCATCTGTTGTCGCTAGCTCGATGCAAGGAGTACTAGGCATAAAGACTTATATCCCAGATACGCCAAACCTGCACAATTTCATGGTCCGATGGAAGATGAAATTCCAACAAGACAATCCATCCATCCTTAATCCTACGTTGAACATTTTCGGGTATAGGGCTTATGACGCTGCTCGGGCTCTAGCAATGGCTGTCGAGGAAATGGGTGCGGCCAATTCTACCTTCCAGATGTTGAAGGCTTCAACAGGTGCGACAGATCTCGACAATATTGGGATATCTCAAAATGGTAATAAACTTCTCCAAGAACTAGCCACTACGACATTTACGGGCCTTGCTGGAAATTTTGGCCTAGTTGATGGGCAACTAGAATCATCAGCGTTCCAGATTGTCAATATCAATGGAAATGCAGCAAGAGGGATCGGGTTTTGGACGCTAGACAATGGGCTGCAAAGAGATTTGAGTTCAGTCAACACGAGCAAATATTCCACTTTGAAAAGTAATCTCAGATCAATAATATGGCCGGGAGATTCAACCTCTGTTCCTAAGGGTTGGGAGATTCCCACAAATGGAAAGAGGTTGAAAATCTTAGTTCCCGTGAAGAACGGTTTTAATCAATTCGTGAAGGTGACTCGAGATCCTAGCAGAAACATAGCCCAAGTCACTGGCTATTGTATTGACATCTTTCAAGCCGTCATAGAAAAATTGCCTTATGCCGTGGCTTATGACCTTATTCCATTTGCCTTGCCTAATGGAAGTAGCGCTGGTAGTTACAATGACATGATCGATCGAGTATTTAACCAGGTGAGCTCATTGCAAGTGCTTGATTTTGTTGGAATACATATTGAAAATTACTATGCTATAATGTTGTTGACGAAGAAAACGTTTCCGTTCCTTTTATTGAAACAGAATTATGATGCAGTGGTGGGTGATACAACAATCATAGCAAACAGATCATTGTATGTGGATTTCACCTTACCATACACGGAATCAGGGGGTGCAATGCTCGTGCCATACAAGGATGACACGAGCAAGAAGGCTTGGGTTTTCTTGAAGCCACTCACTTGGGACCTTTGGCTAACCATTGTGTGCTTCTTTGTGTTTATAGCTGTGGTTGTATGGACTCTCGAACATCGGATTAACGAAGACTTCAGAGGTCCAGCCACACATCAAGTTGGCACGAGCTTCTGGTTCTCCTTTTCAACCGTGGTCTTTGCACAAAGTAATCACCTTTCACTTTAATAGATAGATCAAACATTGAAATTCACATATTATTGTAGGAGAATTTATGTATTTAGCCTTAATTTGGATTGCAGGGGAGAAAGTGCTCAGCAACTTAGCACGATTTGTTGTGGTTGTGTGGGTTTTCGTGGTACTTATACTAACGCAGAGTTATACGGCAAGCTTGAGCTCTCTTTTGGTGGTGCAAAATCTTCAACCAACTGTGACTGATGTGGATCAACTCCTAAAAAGTGGAAAAAACGTGGGTTACCAACATGGCTCTTTCGTTTATGGAATGCTAAAGGAAATGAAATTCGATGATTCAAGACTTATATCTTATCGGTCTCCTGAAGAATGTGATGCACTTCTTTCCAATGGAAGTGCAAAAGGTGGGATCGCAGCAGCATTTCATGAAGTCCCTTACCTTAAACTTATACTTTCAGAATATTGCAACAAATATACCATGATTCCAGCATTCAAAACTGCTGGATTTGGCTTTGTACAGTCCTCGATCCCTCAATTCTAGCTAAAAGAGGAAATCCTCCAAATTTTCAATTATTAGGTTAAGTGGTTAATACTTTGTTTGAAAAAAAAATCTCATGTTCATCTCTTTTCGGTTTACAGGTTTTCCCCAAAGGGTCTCCACTGGTACCAGATATTTCGCGAGCAATCCTCAATGTGACTGAAGGGCCTCAAATGACAGAAATTGAAAATGCGTGGCTTACATCCAAAACCAATTGCCAGAGTTCAACTTCCTCGGTTTCATCCGACAGCCTAGGTCTCGACAGTTTTTGGGGTCTATTTCTGATTGCTGGAGCTGCTGCAATTTCTGCTCTCCTCATTTTCATGGTTATGTTTATTAAAAGAAATTGGCAGGAAGTAACAAGTTCTTCGGGTTCATTGTGGGAGAAGACTGTTGAATTAGGAAGAAGATTTTACCAAAGAGATGCCAATTCCCATAATTTTAGGAAGGGCAGATTTGGGGATGGAGTTATGAATGATGTCGGCAATGAGATTGCAGCTGTTGAAACGTTAGAAAACACTCATTTCCCTCCAATTTTGTCGAGCGACTCCAGCCAAAACGACGTCTTGACCAATGAGCAAGGCATGCCATCTACTGAGCAAGGACTTCCTGATCGTGTAGAGGAAGGGTGCCCTCAGAGAGCGGTAGACGTCGAGCTTACCAATGTAAATTAGGAGAGGCGCACGCCTCTGAAACTTTGACTAAACTTTAATCCTTGAGTAGTCGAACTTGGAATAGTTGACAATATCTTCTCCCTCATTCTCTTCTTATATAAGGACTACCATTGATACCGTTTATTGTTTAATCACAGACAATATAAACCCAGGCGACATTATATGCACGCATTAGCTTCTCTTATTCTCTTATGTACAGGCATTGGAAGTGTTTCTCGTCACTTTGATGACGTTCCGCAAAGTTTCCAAATTCACAATAAAGAATAGAGTTCTTAAACTAATATCTAATATCTATATAGTACAAGAGCCTAGTAAAATAGGCTTCAATGGTTGTTTCACGTGTCAAAATCCTATGTAATCTCATCTTTAATGTAAACGGACATGATCAATTGACTCCTGTAACCACATTGGTTAAGTAACCACATTAATTATATTTAAAAATCATAAGAAATTAATTAATTTCTTAACAAGAAAAAGTTCCAAAATTATTTATTTCATTCCTTACTCAGGAACATAATTGATCCCACAACATCGGAAGATTTCACAATTGATAATTAATCATATAGTGACTAAATAAAATCATAAACAATATAAAAATTCGGAACGATGGAATGTTAATGCCTACTTTCTGATGAATTTTAATATGGTAACAAATTGGACCAATTTTATTCAACTGAAGTTTACTGAAATGAAATGCTTTCCTTTCATCGATTAGATCATGTCTAGGCGTTATCCGTAGCCGTCACACACCCACACTAACACACCAAAATTATTCAAGTACAATTGAATATTAGTTCCCCCCTTTGGCCACCGATCGTCCTGTTAAAAACCAGAGGAGATGCAGATGTGAAGATATGCACAAGAGCAGCACTAAAACAGAGGAGAACAGAGGAGATATCACAAAAACAGAGGAACCGTCTGTTTTACACCCACACATATAAAAAAAACTGATGCCATAGCCTTTATATAGGCTTTACAAAAACAAGTAACCACCACAGCCCACTAACTTCACACGTACAGCAACCAATCCACATAATAGACTATTAACACATAAAAATAAACCAAAAACATTGACTCATTCAACATTCCCTCCCTTAAACTGATGTTGCAAACAATCAGTTTAAATGACCTTCTCTCAATTTGGAATATCCAACAAACGAACACCAAGGAGCTTTCTCAGCTTCTGAAACATGGACAACTTTAAGGGCTTGGTGAATATATTAGCCACTTGATCTTCACTTCTACAGATAACTAGCTCAACTACTTCATCCTTTGTAAGATCTCTTAAGAAGTGGTACTTCACATCTATATGCTTGCTACTCCCATGTAGAACTAGATTTTTGGACAGCTTGATAGCTGAGCTGTTGTCACAATAGATTATAGTTGCTTTTTGCTGTTTGAACTAAAGCTCTTCAAGAATCTTCCGTAACCATATGGCTTGACAAGCGCATGAAGTTGCAACAACAAATTCTGCTTCAGTTGTTGATAAAGTAACAATTGATTGCTTCTTTGAAGACCATGAAACCGCCCCGAACCAAGCATGAATACATACCCTGAAGTACTTCTTCTATCATCAACATCTCCAGCATAATCGCTATCTGTAAACCCAAATAAATCTGATATTTCTCCCTTTTTATAGAACAGCCCAAAATTTTTAGTTCCTTGCAAATAGCGAAAAATCCTTTTTGCAGCTTGTAAATGTAAATCAGTTGGGTGCTCCATATACCTGCTTATAAGGCTCACAGCATGCATGATATCTGGTCTTGTCCCTGTCAAATACATCAGGCTTCCAACAATATGCTTGTAGAGAGTGCCATCCACCTTGCTTCCATAAGGATCTTTCAAGAGCTTCAATCCAACTTCAGTTGGAGTAGTCACGGGGTTACAATTATTCATTTGAAACCTATCCAAAATCTCTTGAACATACTTCTTTTGACACATAAAGATTCCAGCTGCAGATTGAATAACTTCTATGCCCAGAAAATAATGCATCAATCCAAGATCAGTCATCTCAAATTCATCCATCATAGACTCATTGAATTTGTCAAACATGGCACTATCACTCCCAGTAAAAATAAGATCATCCACATATAAGCATACAAGAAGCAACTTTCCACCATCACCAATTTTTATAAAGAGTGTATGCTCATATGGACATTTTCTAAAACCTTTCTTCAAGAAATAGGCATCAATGCGACTATACCAAGCTCGGGGAGCTTGTTATAACCCATATAGTGCCTTCTTTAATTTATAAACTTTATGTTCACTACCGAGGTTCACATAACCAGAAGGTTGATCAACAAATACATTTTCTTGAAGATCACCATGCAAGAATGCTGACTTCACATCCAATTGGAAGATAGGCCATGAATTCTGCGCTGCTAATGCAATTACCAATCTGATTGTGTCAAGTCTTGCTACAGGTGCAAATACTTCTTTGTAATCCACTCCAAATTCCTGCTTGTAGCCTTTCGCCACCAAGCGCGCCTTATACTTATCAACTTCACCATTCTTGTTCAATTTTGTCTTCTACACCCACTTGACTCCGATTGTTTTGTGTCCTTTTGGAAGATCTGTTAACTCCCAACTGTTATTCCTCTCAATAGCTGCAATTTCTTCATCCATTGCTATCCTCCAGTTTTCTTTTTGTACTGCTTCATCAAAAGTTGTTGGATCACAATCTGAAAACAAAGCAAAATGGATAAGTGGATCTTCATATTGATCAACTCCCGTTACTTCATAATCACTCATCCATGCAGGCCTCCGTCGAACACGATGAGGCCCGATCTTCAGGTTCCACAGCTGCTGCTATACATTGGACACTGCCTATGGCGATTTGGGTTGTTGTGGATTGCTGCACCAGCCCATTTTCATCTTCAAAATTCGTTGGAATTTGCTTACCAATACCTTGTTCACCCCACGGCCAAGTTTGTTCTTCATCAAATATCACATCACAGCTGATAATGATTTTCTTGGTCATAGGATTATAAATTTTATAGGCTTTAGATTGATCACTAATGCCAAGAAAAACACATTTGACTCCCCTGTCGTCTAGCTTCTTCCTCTTTTTGGTCAGGAACATGGGCGTAGGCAATACACCCAAAAATTCTGAAGTGATCTACTGTAGGTCTTTGGCCGCTCCATGCTTCTTCCGGTGTCATATTTTGAACAGCTAGAGTGGGACTTCTATTTAAAATATGAATGCTCCAATTGACTGCTTCAGGCCAGAAAATTTTTGGAATTCCACTTCCCCTCAAGAGACTTCGCACCATATTCAGAATGGTACGATTCTTCCTCTCACATACGCCATTTTGCTGTGGTGTATAGGCTGCTGTAAGTTGTCTCTTGATCCCATGCTTCATACAAAAATCTGTAAACTCAAGCGAGTTGTACTCTCCACCACGATCCGTGCGAAGGACCTTTATTTGATTTCCTCCATCCTTTTCAACAAGTGCTTTGAAGTTCTTGAAAGCCGCAAAAGCTTCAGATTTTTCTTGCAAAAAATACACCCAAATTTTCCGGCTAAAATCATCGATGAAGGTAATGATATACCATTTACCTCCATTGGAAATTGGAGATATTGGTCCGCAAATATTTGAATGAACCAACGCCAACGGACTTTTTGCTCTCCACGATTTTCTTTGTGGAAATTGAGCACGATGTTGCTTGCTAACAACACAATCTTCACAAATTTCCAAAGGAGCAGAGATTTGAGGAAGACCATCCACCATCTCTTTTTTATATAGTGTTCGCAACCCACCGAAATTAAGATGCCCATAGCGAAAATTCCATAACCAGGCTTCCTCCTTCAATCTTGCAGAGAAACATGAATTTGTAGTGTTGTGGAGATACAATGGAAACATCCGATTGCCCGTCATTTTGACTTCAGCAATTAAACCCAGCTTCTCATCTTGGATTCTACAAATCCCACCTTTATTAGAGATTTCATATCCCTTCTCTTGCAGCTGACCAGCACTTAACAGATTAGTCTTCAATTCAGGGACATACAATACATTTTAGATAGTTTGTACCGAAGTCCCTTTTGGATGAATTTCCACTGTTCCTTTCCCCATCACCGACACAATGGAATTATCACCAAACTTTACAGTGTTGTTGTACGTTTCGTCTAGATCAAAAAACATTTTCTTGTCTCTACACATGTGATTGCTACAACCAATGTCGAGATACCACATGTTTGGTTGAGTTTCTTCCTTCTCATGGCACACCATCAAAATAGATACTTATTCTTCTTTTTCAGCAAAGTTAGTTCTTTCAACTCTTTGTTTATTCAAATTAGTTCAACATTAAGATTTGTAATGCCCATACCTGTGGCATCTAAAACACTCCACTTTGGATTTGTCTGCTGACTTTGGCCTAAAACCAGTTGAATGTCGTCCTCCACGACCTCTTCCTCTCCCTTGGAAATCACGATAGGAATAACTTTCAGACTTTTGATCAAAGCTGAAGCCACTGTGATCGTTGTTCTCCCTTCCTATGCCTCTTCCTTTGTTCACACTTGTTGCTGATGAAGAATGATCTCCAGTTGAGACCTTCAAAGCTTGCTCTTCCGTCTCTTGTTGTAGGAGTTTTTGTTCATGAACTAACAAGGATCCTTGCAACTCATCAATGGAAAGTTCTTCAATGTTCCTTGGCTTCTTCTATGGAACAAACAATAAAGTTGAACTTTTGTGTCAACGATCGAAGAATCTTTTCAACGATGATGACATCCTCCGTCTTGTCGCCATGAATCCGCATCTTATTAACTATTGCCATTGTCCGAGAGAAGAAATCTGTGATTGTCTTTCCCGACTTCATTCGTAGCATTTCAAACTCCGAACGAAGCGTTTGAAGTTGCTGCCTCTTTGCTCTTGCTGAGCCTTGATACTTTTTCTTCATGGAATCCCATATTTCCTTGGAGGTATCCTTGCAAAGAATTGTCTCCAAAATGGATCTGTTAATTGCTTGGAAAAGATAATTTTTGGCCGTGAGATCCTTCAATTTTAACGCATCCAAAGCCGTTCTTTGCGCTGCCGTTAACACAACTCCTTCATTAGGTTCGGCAACTCCCGAAGAAACAACATCCCAATACTCCTTGTACTTGAGAAAATTCTCCATTAGCATGCTCTAATGATCATAATGACCATCAAAGTGTGGAATAGCAGGTTGTACAAATGTTTCTGAGGCCATTATTGCTGCTGCAAAATAGAACCATCACAAAAGCAACCTGCTGCTGCTACAAACGAAAGTAACTTGCTGCAATACTCTCCCTTGACTGCTGCAATAAAAACTCTCTTTTGGTTCTCACCTTTTTACAACACTCAAACACACACTTTTCTTCCTAACCTCCACTCTGATTCCAATGTTAAAAACTAGAGGAGATGCAGATGTGCAGATATGCACAAGAGCAGCGCTAAAATAAAGGAGAACATAGGAGATATCACAAAAACAGAGGAACCGTCTGTTTTACACCCACACATATAAAAAAAACTGATGCCATAGCCTTTATATAGGCTTTACAAAAACAAGTAACCACCACAGCCCACTAACTTCACACGTACAGCAACCAATCCACATAATAGACTATTAACACATAAAAACAAACCAGAAACATTGACTCGTTCAACATGTCCTTGTATCCTTCCAGCCGTGTTATTCTCACGATTGGGCTGTAAAGCCTCATTTATGTTCTTGAGAGCCTTATCATACGATACGAAACCCATGAACCAGAATTCATAACCATCCCTTGTAACAACCTGAATGTACTTTTCAGAATTATCCAACCCTTTTGAAGAACGACTAACAAAGCTCAACTGATCGAGTAGCAGTGGCACCTAGATAGCCATCAGGATGAAAGCACATTAAAAACTGATGGTCGGAGAGTGAAGCTTAGCAGAACTTGATAAACTATTTCGAAGGTATGTTTCACTCCATATATTATTCACACGAGCAACCGCCTCAAGTGCTATAATTAGCACGTAAAGATGAGACGTTATGTACAAATGAATGCTAAAAAGTAAGTTTAGTACATAAAATAAGATGTTACCTTGATTGGAATTAAGATGAGGTATGTAATTTGTTTATAATAAGACCGGACAAAATAGTCCCACAATTATGTATGCCTGAAAGATACCGAATGCAAGTACTTAATTAGGCGCTATAGAAAGCGAGCTGATATAGTACTCGAGCTAAACATGAGTACGTAAAAAGCACGTGACTATATTTAGGCTAAGATTCGTATAGTGAATATATTTAATAAATGATATACGATCTTATATAAAGAGAAATCCACTATAGTATGTAATTCATATTACATGTGCATTGTACAACCGACAAGAGAATGTAAATAAATTATCCCTATTTACTCATCATGTGAGCCCTTGAGGTAATTTATAATTTCTCTCTTTTTGTGCCCTATGTTACTTCTTACTATGTTCTTGAAGTGAAAGATCAATGTTGCTACTTTAGCATGTTACCGGCAGTCATGAATGAATATGGCTTTATGAGACGTGTCTAGGAAAGTAGTTGTTTTGAAATGGAGAGAGACATGAGTGCGAAGGAAGACTATTGTTGTTTTACATCTATCACATGTATTTACTGGTCAACCAATTATATCGCCTTATGTGGTTGCAAATATAATTGTAAGTATATGGTGTTTTGAAAATAGTCAAGTATAGCCTTTAAGAGATATGTATACTTGGACTGATGTAACAAAATATGTCTGGAGAACTGTGAGACATCGATTGTTTATTTTTTTTTCGGGGTTATAGCCATTATGTCATCCTTAACAGATACATAATTTGAGCTCCCACGTGTAGGTGTACTCACCGGTCGCACGGCTTACTTGCCAATATGAATTGTTTTGTAAAATTGATTAATGTTGAATGACTTATATTATTGAAAGAATGCTATTAAGCCCATTATGTCCAGTGGGAGATTTTGTACTTAATCAGTACGTCCATGATGGGATGCAATGAGAACACACCGTTTCATCTTGATATGCTACGATAGAAAGACACCCTTTGAAAGGGTATGAAGGGAGATATATAAAAGTTTCATGAAGACAACCATTGGCACAGTTGGTAGAACATACGCTCAGAAAGAAAACATTTTTCTTTTCTTGTCCCATTTCCACCAAAGAAAAAGAAGGTATTCCGTTTCTTCTTTATAAGAAAATTGGCATTTACATTGTAGAAATTGAATGTTTTCCTCGTGATTGCATTCAGACCAACATGAAGTATTTTTGTTCATGTTTCATCCGCAATTTAATGTTCGTTCCCGAGTAAATTGTTGACTACGCATTTGATAGAGGTAAATTGTCTTCCGCCGACTTTCTTCCAACAATAACAAATTGGACTAATTATATTCAACTGAAGTTTACTGAAATGAAATGCTTCCCTTTCATCAATTAGATCATGTCTAAACATTATCCATAGCAGTCACACACCCACACCAACACACCAAAATTATTCAAGTACAATTGAATATCACTTCCCCCCTTTGGCCACTGATCGTCCTTGTATCCTTCCAGCCGTGTTATTCTCACGATTGTGCTGTAAGGCCTCATTTATGTTCTTGAGAGCCTTATCATATGATACGAAACCCATGAACCAGAATTCATAACCATCCCTTGTAACGACCTGGATGTACTTTTCAGAATTATCCAACCCTTTCGAAGAACGACTAACAAAGCTCAACTGATCGAGCAGCAGTGGCACCTAGACAGCCATCAGGATGAAAGCACGTTAAAAACTGATGGTTGGAGAGTGAAGCTTAGCAGAACTTGACAAAGTTTTTCAAAGGTATGTTTCACTACATTAAGATGCTTCATGCTTAGATAAAAATAAGATGACGAGAAGAATGATCCAAGGCTCAGTGTAGTAGCACGGACGTTGAGTAAATGCAGGCTCTTTCCATTGAAGGTTCTCCCGAATTTTGACTATAAAATCAGCAGGCTAGTCCCAATAGACAACTCGACAAAAATAACTGAGGTTATGAATTTGTAATGCATAAAAAACTTATCATGATTCTAACGAAAGCTCAGTGCATAACAATTTGTACTGGTATTCTATAGTAAAAGCAATTACAGGAAGATTGGAAAAGGTTACCTTGTAATACACCCACTCTTGCTGCCCTGAGGGAGCGTAATGGCAAATAGGCTCATCCCCATGGAAGACCAGTCTCTTAGTTGACAAATACAGTGTCCCAATGACAAGGCCGGAGGAAGTGGATAGATAGCAAGCATATGCTTTCAGAAGCTTCTCTCCCGGCAGAATTTCAAAAGTACGTTCAAATACCTTATCCCGTCCCCCCTCTTTGAGCATTTTCGTCCCCTGGGCAAGTCGAGCTATTGCTGCATCTGTGATGCTATGGCTAGTTTTAACTGTTTCGAAAAACAGACATAGAACGATAACCGATTAGTTGAGGTCCGGCAAGAATAGAGTCCTTAACATCACATTTCAATCGAATAGAAACCGTGAGGAGAAGAGAATGAAAGAAATCATGGGCTTTGTCTCTCACAAATAAACAAAAGAAGCTGACAACAAGCAAAAGCCAAGCTTATGCAACTGCTGCAGTGCTTGCTCTTACAGGACAAAGCTAATTTTTTCTTCTTTCCAGGGAAAAAGAAATTGGGCCAACGTTCAGCCACGCAAAGAGCCTGAGGGTCCTGATAGCCATAGAAAATTACGGAAAACAAGCCATATTCTCCACGGAAGTGCCATATTATGCATTTGGCAATTTGTTATAGATAGGAATTGACATAGATCGCCAAAAGAATAAGCACTGAAGATAGCCCCGCACATCAAAGTTGGAGCTTCTCTAGATAAATAATCACAGGACTTGATCCACTCAACTATTAATTGGCGGGTCGAATAAACAGATTATGACGCGTATATCTCTGTTCTGAGGGGGTGATTGCAAAATAAGCCTATGACTTATCAATAGCGTCCACATATATTTGTTCCTAGGTGGTAATTACCAAGCTCTTTGGATTGAATATTTACATCAATTGCAGAAAAAGAGAAGAAATATATGCAAGCAAGCAATCATCAATCAGATACGTCTCCACGAATAAATCCAAAATGTTTCTATCAGATTATAGGATCATAATTAGCTAGAAAAATAAATCCAAAACGTTTCCATTTGATTATGTAGACATGTTTAGCTAGAAAAATGTAGAGAAAACTCACGGTGATTCCAGACATTGTCGACAAGCGCCTCTGCCTGTTTGGTAGCATCATCGACCCTCTTCCCACACCGGTTCAACTTGTCGCACACTTTGTTTATCGGATCTGAAAACACCAGCAAAGCGTTTGTCTCATCAATCCAATTATGAAGCCTAATCATCAACCATGACATAACTACAAAGGCGAAATACGCCTCAATAGACTCACTCCAGCTGGACAGCAAGGAAGCATTCACTGGAACGATGTGGAGGCCAGACGGTGTGGAAGCATTCGCTGGAGTGACGTCGAGATACTTGTTCTCGCCGCCGCTTTTGTTGAGGTTGACGAAACCAGAGACCGAGCTACTTGCGGTGGCATTTAAGTAGCTGGAGTGAAAGCCTGTTGGCTGAGCCTCGTTGGCGACCCGCGTGGTGGCGTGCTGGCTCGCGGGATGCTCCTGTGGCTCCGCCGGCATCCCCACCGCGCGTGTGCCCCAATGCGTGGACTGCGATTCGCCTTGGCCGCTCATCGCCTTCTTTTTCGTCTTCGTCTTCTTCTATCACGCAAGTGTGGATTGGTACTGCAATTCGAGAGACTATCCCACATAAATAGAGTGGAGATGGAATCTAGAAAGGAGGAACGATCTCGGTAAGATCCCACGAGCGAACGAGAAACGACAAACATTGACTGTGTTTGAGTCAACAACGATCTTTCATTTGCCCCCGCAATATACAAACTATCGGATACCGCACAAAACACGTGTTTTTCTGATCCTCTTCATTTTCTCCCAGCTAAAATTTTCCAACCTGGTATAATTCTGACACATTTGTTTCAAATTATTTTTATGTCATAAAAACTCCCGAACTAGTAAAGTATGCCGGATTTACACTTCTGGCCACCATTCCTATTTCTCCTCCTTGTGGTGCCAAATAATTGGCCTCGTCTTTCTTTTCGTTTTCCGTTTTGTGGGTGTTGAGAAAATATGCTTCGAAATTGGGTAGTACAATGAAATCGGATCGAGTAAAACAACTCGGACTTTGAGGTGTGATATCACTTTCTTTAAGGATTTATTTGCTCCACAACGTTGCTAATGGTCACCGGCAAAAATCCTCCAGGATACAACAAAGTCTCGGATGAAAATACTAAATAGCAATTATAGTATTTCTCCAGGGTCTCTCTCTAGGAAAACAATCGAAAAATTGGCTGCAGTTTTTCATAAAGAATACTCGAAAATGAAATGACAAGTATATATATGAAACATCTTGTAACTCTTCGTGAAAATTGCGAACAAACACGTCTTTAGAAAATTGTTCGGATAAACAAATGCGACTCTTGAAAGAAGTCGAAAAACGAACAATTGCAATCCTTCGAAAAATTAAAACCGAATAAGTAATTTTCCAAAGGTTGTCTTGAAAAGACACAAATAAAATTTGGAATAATTTTTAAAAATAGAATTTCGAATTTTCATTTATATTTCATTTCCGAAATTCTCAAATTAAAAGGCAACCTTTGAACTAAAAATATAAAATAAAATAAAATAAATAAATAAAAAGCAAAAGGATTAATGCCAAAATCGCGCATTTATCCGCGCACCCGCACGCGGGTATGATTGGGTCTAGCCCCACCTAATAACTTCTTTAACTACAAAAGGGAAATCTCACATTTTTAAACTGGCCCTCCTGCTTTCATCTTTTCTATGTGAGACAAAGTAAAAAGCATTGATTTTGTTTTAACAAACAAAATTCCAACAGTGAGAAGTGGACTATTGAGCGTTTAATAGGAATTTAGACTTTCGAGAAAGTTGTGGGAAAAGACGCGTCATCAGTGGGAAGCAAGGTTGGAAAGTGGAAAAGGAACCGTGTGGGAGCCTCCTGAAGTGCGCTGTCACTGTCCAAGACACTTCCTACTAGTGATATCGTTGAAGAGGAAGAAGAAGACCTGGAGCTAACGAGGCTGAAGAGCCGAAGAGAAAGAAGCTGTCTCATGCTGCCAGAGCATGACATAATATCGGGAACTCTTAGTAATCTGTGGTGAGGGTTCGGTAACAGGAAAGACCATGTGAGATTAATAGGAAGTAGAGTGGGAACGTAGAAAAGAAACCACGAGGGGGCTTCAAAATTTCGCTCAGTGTCCAAGACACTCCTGAAATCCACCAGTCCTGTTTCTATTCCTCGTGATTCTGTACGGCAAATGGGCCAAATGAACTCCTTTCTACGTTTTTGTTTTCCTTGGGTAAAGTCAAATTTGGCAGCGTGGTTTTACTCCAAACGAAGGGCCCCCCCTAAAACAGTAAGATTATGGAAATTTCAACGACACAATCATTCAATCAACCCATCGATTCTCGGTACGAAGACTATAAAAAGTTGTGGAAAGACCCTGTTGAGAGTGACGGGGAGTAAGTGGGAACGTGGAATTAAAACGGTGCAGACTAGATTCCGCTATGAGTTTCAAAGGGTCTGTTTAGCCTTTTAAAGGGGTGTACTACCCCCATTAAAGGCAATTTTTGTCCTCTCCAAAGGCTGAGCCAACCCTCTGGGGGGATTTTGTGCCCTTTCGAATGGCCAATCCAACCTTTCAAATTGAAATACAAAAATCCTTCTTACATAGGGGCTCATTTTACTATTTTTTTCGTCAACGTAGCTCATTATAAATCTCTCTTTCAATTATATTCTCTCAAATTCAAGTTACTAACTTAATTTTATTTGTAAGGAAATTCCTGCGAGATTCTAGCTAGAAGAATCCGATAATCTCAATAGGGTGCGGATTGAGTAAAAGTTGCAAGGTGACAAATAAGCATTCTAAACCCCCTAAATAAAATTATTTTTTATAATGCCAGAGTTAGGCTAGAATTATTAAATAAATTAGCTGTTACTCTATTGGTTTAAAATTAGACTTTTCACGAATAAATAGGACATGTAATGCCTAAATTACCCTTTGAAAATATAAAAATGTGATTTTATAGCTATTGTTCCATTGAAATAAACCTAAAAAAACTCATAGTTTCTCTAGACCGTTATTTCGCTTGTTTAAATATTTGCATTAGAAAACCCATTGCATAAAGCCAATCCATAGGTTGCAATGTCGAGGTAATTGGTTTGAGCGTGCCCAAAGGCGGGAGAGCTAAGGTCTAAATGCCCCACGCATCTCATGATTTTCCAAAAAAAAAAAAAAAATCGATAGGATTATAGTCATTTTCCCTAAAAAGGAATTCGACATTCCAAACCCTTATTATATATGGACGAAGGATGAAAATATTGGAAAAATCCCTATATTGTTTTTTTTTTTTAGTCGACCCTACTCTATACATATAATTTATTCTCAGATTTTTGCTGAACCTCCTTATAAGGCATGGAAATTGAAACACATACATGAAGTTAAATCGTCTTTACCCCAACCCCCTGAGAATATGGAGATTTGAACCCCCCATCTTCCTCTTCCCATGTTGTATTGACAATGGCAAAGACAATCAAAGTTTACTAGTGTGTGTATTGGTTTAGTACTAGGTGATATATACATAAATCACTAAGCAAATGGGATACCATCAAGTGTGATCCTGAGTGCTCTACCACCACTGGAATTGCTATGCCAATATTTAATATGACCAAGGTAGTGGACGTGGAGATGTCTACAAGCTGGAAGGATCTCTACAAATGTGAACAACCTAGAAGGACTTTGATCGGGGGTGAATGGATTGAGAAGAACAAGGATGTTCATGATGACTTAAAAATACCAATTTATGGTGAACGGTTGGATGAACTTTAGCAATGGTGAACAAGCTTAGAATGTTAATGTTTGTTGAATCTTCAAAGGACCACACTTGTGAAAAAGAACTACTTGATAGAGTGGTGGTCACCAATATGCTTGGAAGGATAAGAAGACTGAAGAAGGCAGATTATTATCGAGATCGTGGCCACCAATATACTAAAGTAGTTCTCTTTAGAATTTGGATGCTGACTGGTCATTTAGTGAAGACGAGAAATCAATAGAAATGTTAATGTCCTTGGAAGCCTTTGAAAGCTGATGAAGCCAAGAGGATCATCTATGTAGCACGGACATTCTCCGGAAGCCTTCGTGTCGTGTCCGACACTCCGACACGTCCCGACACGCGGTCAACAAGTGTCGAAAAATCCGACACGTGGTGAACTCTCTCCGACACTCTCCGACACGCGAGTCCATAATTCCGACACGCAATTCGACACGCGCGAGTCAATTTTAAAAATTTCTAATACTTGTGAAGTCAAAATATAAATATGCACAAAAGAAGTAATAAAAGAAGTAATAAAAATGCTATAAATATAAACACACGGGGTCAAAAAAAAAATTCAGTTGTTTTTTTAGAATTGTTTTAGTTTTTTAAAAAGTCTTTTACTATGAAAGAAGTAATAAAAAAATGCTATATATGATAAATAAATAAATTTAAAAATATCATTTCAGCATTTTTCTTTAAATAATGTTTTTTCCTCTAAGTTTTATGTATTATTGTAACAAATTAAAATAATGAATGATATTATTTAATATTTTTCGTGTAAATTAATTCTAGGTTATTATTATTATTATTATTATTATTATTATTATTTATATATAAAAATATATTTAATATATAACGTGTCGGCGTGTCGTGTCGTGTCGCATGTTGCTTGTCCGTGTCAGTACTACATAGAGGATCATTGGACGATTGATTGGAAGTCATTCCACGTGGTTTCAAAGGTGGATAGCATCAACAAACTACTGGTAATCTACACTCCTAATAACATGGGTAAAGGACAACGGAGATATTGAGTTTTGGAAGGTGCTAGCAATTTGCTCATCATATTGGAACGTTGATTAACACTAACATAGCCATTACAAAGGTTTGAAGTTTGCGTTGGGAGCACTAACGATGTTACAAGGCAATTATGGCAAAAAGACAGACACTAACGGGATCAGTTCAATTGGTTTTGAAAATTGCCATTGTTAGAGAGAGCTGTCATGATGTTGGTAAGTAAAAGACAGCCATTTTGCTCACAGCAATAGTAATAATAACAACTACTTCCTGGAGTTGAGTGGAAATGAACAAATCGACCCCCTCCATTGGCAACCCTCGCTGGATTTAAGGGAGGGTCACAACCCATGTCTAGATTTGGGTGAAGGCATGTAAACCCTTGCTCATGAGGCTAGTAACCCTTGCCAACCATTCCCCCACCATCTCAAGCCTTTCTTGGTGATGGTGGGACGAGAGGCACAAGGGCTTTGAAGCCCAACCCTTGTTGTTGGTTCAATTCTTTTGATTTTTTTTTCTTAATTTTATTTAAATAAATTTTATATTGAAAAATTAGATTTTGATCAAGACATCATTTTAGTCATATCATTGCCATGTAGGAGAGATAAAATATTAAAAAAATCATGTCAACATTTTCCATCAATCAAGTTGGATGGAATTAACGGAATAATTTGGTTGTACAAATTTGACAAATTTTAAGATTTAATCATTTTTTTTTTTGCAATATTTAGAATTCAATTGCACTTTTGCAACAAGATTATCACTTCAAGTGCATATATCTCTATTTTTATGTAATATGTAGAACTTTTCAATAATATGAATGTTAATACGAAAAAATCAGATATAAATTATTCTTAATTTTATAATTTTCAACTTAGAAAAAAAAAATGGTAGGCGGGAGCACGGAACAATATTGTCATAAGAATAGGGTTTTGTCTGCTATAACAACGAAGAGCACTATTTTGGCGCCATAACTTTGATTTTTGAGAAAAGACATTGCCCGCCTGGTTTGACTAGTTAGTGGCTCTTTGCTGCCTGCTTTTTGCTGTGCTAATAAGAACGCTATAATCCTTTCTAGATAGTGATGAAGCTTCCCAATTATTGCTTGCTTGACATGGATAAGATGAGTCATAAAGTGGGTAAAACTTGTGCATGATTAAATTATGCGTAACGCTCACATGAAAACTTTGTCTAGTGTTTTTTTAGCTTTCAAGCTAACTTTGTTATTAATATCTTGAATTGAGGATCATGATGAGTTTTTGAAAAAGCTAACAGGGGCCAGGATTTCCATCATTGCAAAAGGTTAATGGGCACGCAACACACTCACCTGCTCGCTTTACCCTGTAGTTTGATTTTCATAGTGACTTGAGCAAATCTTGAGGATCATGATGAGTTTTTGAAAAAGGCTAACGGAGCCAGGATTTCCATCATTGCAAAAGGTTAATGGGCACGCAACGCACTCACCTGCTCGCTTTACCCTGTAGTTTGATTTTCATAGTGACTTCAGCAAATCTCTAGTTCTTACGCATATTTTAGTAATAAATCCACAATCATATTGTATATATAGATTTTATTATGAAATATCTATATGCTGAATATTTATTTCGATTGAATAATTGCGCATATTCTCCATCTAAAATTATTAGCACTAAAATTACAATGATTTTTTTCAAGTTGATGATGACAGAGTCTTGTATCCAAGTCACATATGTTGATTTTTCAGTGATGGAACAAATTCCTGCATGTGAGTTATAAAAGTAAACTTAAATGCTTAGAAAGTAATATTCCATGTTAAAGGCTATTTCTAAGAATATTAGGTATATATGACAAAAACTGATATAAGAGGATTATTTGAAATTCATGGGTGTTTTTACGGCTATTCTAACATTTGAAATATAAAAATGTGATTTTATAGCTACACTCCATTGAAGTAAACATAAGAAATGTCATAGTTTCCTTGGACCATTATTTTGTTTGTTTAAAGATTTGCACTAGAAAACCCATTCATGAAGCCAAACCATGGGTCAAAATACCGAGGAAATTAGTTCGAGCGACCTGAAGGCAGAGCTAAGGTCCCAGGTCCCCACGCATATCTGGATTTTCCAAAATGTTTTCAAAAAGATTATAGTAATTTTCGCTAAAAGTATTTCCGACCTTTAAAATCCTCACTTTTATGGCCGAAGGAACGAAAAAAATCTGTATCTAAGTAGGCCCAATAATAACATGGTTCCGTCAATTTTAAAACTAAGCATGCAACATCTAATTATAAGTTATTAGCCAATTGCACATGTATTTAGGTGGCAAATTTGGACTCATTGCATAATTTTTGAAAGTCATCGCATATTTTCCAAACACAAACACACACGGTACATGAACTCATGCTGGGCACAAAATGACAAAGGAGTCGGTTTGGGAAAGGGGATGGTTTGCGCTTTGGATCTCCATGTGTGCATGATGTGCAATGGGTCTTTGCGCCATTGGTAAATTCCCAAGCTAACTGGTGGATAATTTTTCTCGTGAATTACATGCCAATTGGTGCCATTCTACATGGGTTTTCACGTGGAAGATTGATGAGTGTTTGAAATCGTAAAGAGTCTTGTGGTAAGATTCCAAAGAATTCATTAATGAGATTGAGTAATTATTTCATGAATACTTATGAGGGCTAAAAACTCAAGGGGAGGATTGAAGACTAAAAAAATATGAAGTGTGTTTAAACAACTTAAGTGAAGTTATAATCTTTCCTTTTGTTTTGCCATTTTTGTGGGGAATCACTTTTTTTTTTTTTGGTACCCAGGGAACCTCCGCACGCCGCTTTGCGGTGGAGAGTAAACCCTGGAGCGCCGGGGGCCCCCACTGCTGACCCCCAAGCGCGGTAAGACATGCGTTTTGCATTGAAGCAACGCGGCCTGCAAGTCTCGAACTCCTCTCCTTTCCCATAGGGTACTAAGCCTTAACCAGCAGGGCCACCGCGGGCGGTGGTTGTGGGGAGCCACTTTCATAAAAGACTCCTCACAAAAAAAAGATAATAATGTTATGGAACTTTCGCGGCACAATCAATCAATGAACCAATTGATTTAAGAAATCGACACTTTCGAAAAAGTTGTGGGAAAAGACATGCGAGATCAACGGGAAGCAAAGTTGGAACGTGGAAAGAAAACTGTGGGGGAGACTCCTGGAATGCGCTGTCGCTGTCCAAAGACTCTTTCCACTAGTGATATTGTTGAAGAGCAAGAAGAACCAACGAGGCTGAAGAGCCGAAGGATAAGAAGATGTCTAATGCTGCCAAAGCACGGCATAAAGTTGGGAACTATTTGTTACCTGTGGCGAGGGTCCGGTAACAGGGAAAACCACGTGGGATTGATGGGAAGTAGAGTGAGAACGTAGAAAAGAAACCACGTGGGAGGCTTCCAAATTTCGCTGTCGGTGTCCAAGACACTCCAAAAGTCCATCATCCCTGCTTTTCTTCCCCTACGAACACTCTACGATACTTAATCAACACTTGTTGGAAAATCTGATATCTAGTCAATTTTCTCAACACCCTCCGACATTCGAATTGGAATTCACTTCTTGTGATATACAATTCAATCCTTAAGTTTTTTTTTTCTCCACTTCCAACATATCTAACATATGAGTTAAGAATATGGATCGCTTTTTTTTTCTCAAAGGTTTATGAATTATTGTTGAATTTTTCAAATTAAAACAATGAATGGTATTAATAAATTGCGAATTAACTTTACCAAAAAAAAAAAATTGCGAATTAATGTTTTTAGTGCATATCCATTCTAGGCTTATTTATTTATGAATTTGATTCTTACAAATAATAAAAATATACATTTAATATACAACGAATTCCAACGTATCGAAATTTTTTATTTTTAAGAAATGACATGACGACATATCTTGTCGCGTGTTTTGTGTCAGTATTGATGCTATTTAGCTTCCCCTACTTTTTCGGGAAGTCTTCACACCTAGAATCAATAGGCCAAATGAACTACTTCGTTTTTTTCTTGTGAAGTCAATTTTGGCAGGTTGGTTTACTCCAAACGATGATAGGGCCCCTAAAGCAATAACATTTTGGAAATTTCGCCGACACAATAATTTAATCAACCTAGTGATTCTAGGTGTGAAGACTTCCCGAAAAAGTAGTGGAAAGATCGCCTGATATTGATGGGGGTCGAGTGGGAACGTGGAATGATAACAGTTTAAGAGACTTCTAGATTCCATTATCATTCCGATGCCGTGCATGCTACATAAAATGGCCTTCAAGAAGAGGGGAGAAAAAGAAAATTAGAAAATAAAATAATTTTGATTAATTTTATAAAGTGATCGAGGCAAAGCCGATTGATACCAAGTGTATCCAAATAGAGTTCGTGGACTCACTAAAAAGATAATAAAGTATTCGTCGGCCTCATGGTATTTTTTTTATATTTTAAAATATTTTTTGTTTAACTAATGTTACTATTGCAAAGCATATTTTGCCAACATCAATAAGTTTAAAGTATGGAATGTGTCACACTTTAAGATACATTTTATTGAAATATTTTTGTCACTTTTAAACAACATCTCGTGCTCTTTTTAATTTAGAAATAAATACACAGAAAGTCCTAAAATTTATCGTAAAAATGCAATTGAGTCTTAAAATTTTCAAATAACGTAATCAAATTCTAAAACTTGTCAAATTGGTACGACTAAATCCCCTTTATTAAATCCATTTAATTTGACTCACCAAAAATCTTAACATGATTTTATTTATTACCTTTTTAAAGCACGTGTTGGCCGATGTGGCAATTTTTATTGTTTTTCAAAGAGAGAGGCACTGATATGGCATCTTCTTCATGAATTTTAACTTTTGGTTAGAGCTAAAATTCAATTCAATTGTTCCTTTTTCAGGAACCTTGGCCGCTGTGTCAATCCCCTTTAGAAGCTTGGGCATAGTGAGCTTAAATTATCATTGCGACACACCAATTTGTACTCTTCACCTTTCTTTCTGCCTGCATGCCATCTACACCAGCCACTAGGATAACTATTTTGCCATTACTTGTACTATTGAGACGAACTCACTCTTTGTGCCAATGAATCACATCACCTTGTTCGTGAAAGTTTTCGTGAAAGGTGAATTACTATTGTGAAAGTCACGTGAAATCACATTAACTTAGTCAAAATTTTATGATTTTCAGGTTAGGGTAGCTGGGGCCACCCACAATATTATTGTAAGAGTAGGATTTGTTTGCCTTTAGAGCCAAGCGCACTATTTTGGCTGCTATAACATTGATTTATGAGAAAAATGATTAGCCTGCCAGGTTAGACTGGTTAGCGGCTCTTTCCTAACTGTTTTTTATTATTCTAATAGAAGCTTACAAAGTACTAAATTGCTCTCCTAAGATGGATGAGATGAGTCATGATATGCATTATTACAAAAACTTAGTAGAAAAAAATTTAATGCTTAAAAAGTTAAATTTCGGGATAAAGGCTACATCTAATATTATGAGAGTGGTAAAGCCTACAAAGTATTAATTGCTCTCCTAAGATGGATGAGGTGAGTCATGATATGCATTATTACCAAAAAAAAAACTTAATAGAAGAAAATTTAAATGCTTAAAAAGTTAAATTTTGGGATAAATGATACATCTAAGATTATGAGCATCCAACTTGATATAAGAGGATCATTTGAAATATTACACGCATTTTAAAAAATAAATGAATATTTAAAAATCAATAGGAACGTCGAGTAAAAATAAAGATGGGTTGATAGAGAAAGGACAGTAAAGCTAAAATATTTAATTCATATGAGGAAGAAAATGAAAAAAGTAAAAGAGTCTGTGGGCTATACATGTTTCCTTCAATTATGGTCACTGTGAAGTGTGCATCACGGGTTCCCTTTCCTTCCAGGAGAGTTTATTTTTTAATTGATTTTTCATTATTTGTAGGACACCCTTACTGGTAGGGCAAGGTGATCCATGTTCTTTCGTTTATTCTTTTTTTTCAAAGAGGATGTGAAAAATTTAGAAATAAGTGCACAGACACATCTAAGACTTATCGTGAAAATGTAATTGAATTTTAAAACTTTCAAGGAGCGCAATCAAATTCTAAAGCTTCTCACATTAGTACAACTACATCCCCTTCGTTAAATCCATTTAACATGATGTTGCACTTTTTATTGTTTTTCAAAGAGAGTAGCGTTGACATGGCATCTTCTTCATGAATTTTAACTTTTGGTCAGAGCTAAAATTCAATTCAATTGTTCCTCTTTCACGAACCTTGGCCGCTGCGTTGTTCCCCATTAGAAGCTTGGGCAGACTGAGCTTAAATTATCATTGCGACACACCAATTCGTGCTCTTCACCTTTCTTTTTGCCTGAATGCCATCCGCACCAGCCACTAGGATAACTATTTTGCCATTACGTGTACCATTGAGATGGAACTCGTTCTTTGTGCCAACAAATCACATCACCTTGTTCATGAAAGTATTCACAAAAGGTGAACCACTATTGTGAAAGTCACGTGAAATGACATTAGCTTAGCCATAATTTTATGATTTTAAAATTAGGTAGGTGGGGCCACCCACGATATTATTGTAAGACTATGATTTGTTTGCCTTAAGGGCCAAGCGCAATATTTTGGCTGCTATAGAATTGATTTTCGAGAAAAATGATTAGCCCACCAGATTAGATTGGTTAGCAGCTCTTTGCTAATTGCTTTTTACTATGCTGATAGAAATGATTTCGACCTTTCAAGAAAGTGGTGAAGCTTCCTGAGTATTGATTGCTCTCTCAAGATGGATGAGATGAGTCATGATATGCATTATTACAAAAACTTAGTAGAAGAAAATTTAAATGTTTAAAGAGTTAAATTTCGGGATAAAGGCTACATCTAAGATCATGAGCGCAAATTTGACGCAAGTTGATATAAGAGGATCATTTGAAATTTTACATGCATTTTAAAAAATAAATGAATATTTTAAAATCAATAAGAACGTCGAGTAAACATAAATATGGGTTGATAGAGAAAGGACAGTAAAGCTAAAATATTTAATTCATATGAGGAAGAAAATGAAAAGGGTAAAAGAGTCTGTGGGCTATACATGTTTCCTTCAATTATGGCCACTGTTACGGGTGAGCATGGTCCAGGCTACCCCCTAACCCTAGAACCAACCCATACAGTGTCGGTCCTCAATTTTTAGGATCGAGGACCAACCCTATTGAGCATGGGACCAATGACCGTATCGACCCAATGGGTTCGGTTCCGTTCCAGGGTCAACTTGGGACCGATCGATAATTTTTTTCGTCTTATTTTTTATACTCCCTAAAAAAGCAAACCTACAAATTCAAATTACACATCCATCGATCGACAATGCGATATTATGCAACTAAACTATAAATACCAATACATATTTAGCAAATTTAAGATGACACAACAATAGAACTTTCGTACCCGCTAACCGCTCGTCGAGATATGGGACAAGATGGAAAGTTCTTGTAATCATCTATCTTTAATATTCGTAACACCATATGCAAAAACATTTTCCTGCATTTGATCATGTAGAGTCCACTCAACCAAAAAATGAGCTTCACACCACTTGACTAGCAAATCACCGTAGCATCTGTAGTACTACTCTACTTTTCAAAAACTTCTATCATTTGACACAAATTGAAAAGCAAAGTGCACCTCAAATTCATTGGTAAAATACAATTACATCATAAAAAGTTCAAAATACTTAATATAAACCATGAATATATAACTTCACATCTTGTTAATTCATTTGAACTTCTAAACATCTCAAAACAAAACAAACGACACATAATTAATACTCAACAAAAGTTTTAAATTGAAATTACTATTAGTGCTATTGATAGAACATCTCAATATAATATAATATAACAGACATTTTACTTAGGTTTGAATATATAAAAGAATTATAAATAATATAATATAATATACAGGGTTGGTCTAGGGTTAGACCGACCCAAAACTCTTAGGACCGAAGACCAACCCGCACAGTGTTGGTCCTGGAATGTCAAGACCAAGGACCGACCCAATCCCCTTTGGAACCGGGCCATGACTGGCAAGGTTGGGCCGGTCCAGCGTCAGTCCAGGATCGACCCTAGACTGCTGCTCACCCCTAGTCACTGTGAAGTGTGCATCACGGGTTCCCTTTCCTTCTAAGAGAGTTTCTTTTTTAATCGATTTCTCATTGTTTGTAGGACACCCTTACTGGTAGGGCAAGGTGATCCATGTTCTTTCGTTTTTTCTTTTTTTTTTTCAAAGAGGATGTGAAAAAATTTAGAAATAAGTGCACAGACAGTCCTAACACTTATCGTGAAAATGCAATTGAATTTTAAAACTTTCGAGGAGGGCAATCAAATTCTAAAGCTTCTCACATTAGTATAGCTAAATCCCTTTCGTTAAATCCATTTAATTTGATTCAACAAAAATGTTAACATGATGTTGCACTTTTTATTGTTTTTCGAAGAGAGTAGCGTTGACATGGCATCTTCTTCATGAATTTTAAATTTTGGTCAGAGCTAAAATTCAATTCAATTGTTCCTCTTTCACGAACCTTGGCCGCTGCGTTGTTCCCCATTAGAAGCTTGGGCAGACTGAGCTTAAATTATCATTGCGACGCACCAATTCGTGCTCTTCACCTTTCTTTTTGCCTGAATGACATCGGCACCAGCCACTAGGATAACTATTTTGCCATTACGTGTACCATTGAGACGGAACTCGTTCTTTGTGCCAACAAATCACATCACCTTGTTCATGAAAGTATTCACAAAAGGTGAACCACTATTGTGAAAGTCACGTGAAATGACATTAGCTTAGCCATAATTTTATGATTTTAAAATTAGGGTAGGTGGGGCCACCCACGATATTATTGTAAGAGTATGATTTGTTTGCCTTAAGAGCCAAGCGCACTATTTTGGCTGCTATAGAATTGATATTCGAGAATAATGATCAGCCCACCCGATTAGACTGGTTAGCAGCTCTTTGCTAATTGCTTTTTACTATTATGATAGAAATGATTTCGACCTTTCAAGAGAGTGGTGAAGCTTCCTGAGTATTGATTGCTCTCTCAAGATGGATGAGATGAGTCATGATATGCTTTATTAGAAAAAACTTAGTAGAAGAAAATTTAAATGTTTAAAGAGTTAAATTTCGGGATAAAGGCTACATCTAAGATCATGAGCGCAAATTTGACGCAAGCTGATATAAGAGGATCATTTGGAATATTACGTGCATTTTTAAAAGTAAATGAATATTTTAAAATCAATAAGAACATCGAGTAAACATAAAGATAGAGAAAGGATAGTAAAGCTAAAATATTTAATTCATATGAGGAAGAAAATGAAAAAGGTAAAAGAGTCTGTGGGCTATAGAGGTTTCCTTCAATTATGGTCATTGTTAGGGTGAGCATGGTCCGGGTTGGTCCGGGCCACCCCTTAACCCTAGGTACAACTCATACAGTGTCGGTCCTCAATTTTTAGGATCGGGGACCGACCTTATTGAGCCTGGGACCAAGGACCGGACCAACCCAATGGGTTCGGTCCGGTTCCAGGGTCAACCCGGGACCGATCGATAATTTTTTCCTTCTTATTTTTTATACTCCCTAAAAAAACAAACCTACAAATTCAAATTACACATCCATCGACAATGCGGTATTATGCAACTAAACTATAAATACCAATACATATTTAGCAAATTTAAGATGACACAATAATAGAACTTTCGTACCCGCTAACCGCTCGTCGAGATATGGAACAAGATGGAAAGTTCTTGTAATCATCTATCTTTAATATTCGTAACACCATATGCAAAAGCATTTTCCTGCATTTGATCATGTAGAGTCCACTCAACCAAAAAATGAGCTTCACACCACTTGACTAGCAAATCACCGTAGCAACTGTAGTACTACTCTACTTTTCAAAAACTTCTATCGTTTCACACAAATTGAAAAGCAAAGTGCAGCTCAAATTCATTGGTAAAATACAATTACATCATAAAAAGTTCAGAATACTTAATATAAACCATGAATATATAACTTCACATCTTGTTAATTCACTTGAACTTCTAAACATCTCAAAACAAAACAAACGACACATAATTAATACTCAACAAAAGTTTTAAATTGAAATTACTATTAGTGCTATTGATAGAACATCTCAATATAATATAATATAACAGATATTTTACTTAGGTTTGAATATATAAAAGAATTATAAATAATACAATATAATATACAGTGGTCGGTCTAGGGTTGGACCGACCAAAACCCTTAGGACCGAGGACCAACCCGCACAGTGTTGGTCCTGGAATTTCAGGATCAAGGACCGACCCAATCCCCTTGGGAACCAGACCAGGACCCGCAAGTTGGGCCGGTCCAGTGTCGATCCGGGTCGACCTAGACCGCTGCTCACCCCTAGTCACTCTGAAGTGTGCATCACGAGTTCCCTTTCCTTCCAGGAGAGTTTCTGTTTTAATCGATTTGTCATTATTTGTAGGACACCCTTACTGGTAGGGCAAGGTGATCCATGTTCTTTCGTTTTTTCTTTTTTTTTCAAAGAGGATGTGAAAAAATTTAGAAATAAGTGCACAAACAGTCCTAACACTTATCGTTAAAATGCAATTGAATTTTAAAACTTTCGAGGAGGGCAATCAAATTCTAAAGCTTCTCACATTAGTATAGCTAAATCCCTTTCGTTAAATCCATTTAATTTGATTCAACAAAAATGTTAACATGATGTTGCACTTTTTATTGTTTTTCGAAGAGAGTAGCGTTGACATGGCATCTTCTTCATGAATTTTAAATTTTGTTCAGAGCTAAAATTCAATTCAATTGTTCCTTTTTCAGGAACCTTGGCTGCTGCGTTGTTCCCCATGAGAAGCTTGGGCAGACTGAGCTTAAATTATCATTGCGACGCACCAATTCGTGCTCTTCACCTTTCTTTTTGCCTGAATGCCATCCGCACCAGCCACTAGGATAACTATTTTTCCATTACGTGTACCATTGAGACGGAACTCGATCTTTGTGCCAACAAATCACATCACCTTGTTCATGAAAGTATTCACAAAAGGTGAATCACTAGTGTGAAAGTCACGTGAAATGACATTAGCTTAGCCATAATTTTATGATTTTAAAATTAGGGTAGGTGGGGCCACCCACGATATTATTGTAAGAGTATGATTTGTTTGCCTTAAGAGCCAAGCGCACTATTTTGGCTGCTATAGAATTGATATTCGAGAATAATGATCAGCCCACCCGATTAGACTGGTTAGCAGCTCTTTGCTAATTGCTTTTTACTATTATGATAGAAATGATTTCGACCTTTCAAGAGAGTGGTGAAGCTTCCTGAGTATTGATTGCTCTCTCAAGATGGATGAGATGAGTCATGATATGCTTTATTAGAAAAAACTTAGTAGAAGAAAATTTAAATGTTTAAAGAGTTAAATTTCGGGATAAAGGCTACATCTAAGATCATGAGCGCAAATTTGACGCAAGCTGATATAAGAGGATCATTTGGAATATTACGTGCATTTTTAAAAGTAAATGAATATTTTAAAATCAATAAGAACATCGAGTAAACATAAAGATAGAGAAAGGATAGTAAAGCTAAAATATTTAATTCATATGAGGAAGAAAATGAAAAAGGTAAAAGAGTCTGTGGGCTATAGAGGTTTCCTTCAATTATGGTCATTGTTAGGGGTGAGCATGGTCCGGGTTGGTCCGGGCCACCCCTTAACCCTAGGTACAACTCATACAGTGTCGGTCCTCAATTTTTAGGATCGGGGACCGACCTTATTGAGCCTGGGACAAGGACCGGACCAACCCAATGGGTTTGGTCCGGTTCCGTGGTCAACCCAAGGACCGATCGATAATTTTTTCCTTCTTATTTTTTATATTCCCTAAAAAAACAAACCTACAAATTCAAATTACACATCCATCGACAATGCGGTATTATGCAACTAAACTATAAATACCAATACATATTTAGCAAATTTAAGATGACACAATAATAGAACTTTCGTACCCGCTAACCGCTCGTCGAGATATGGGACAAGATGGAAAGTTCTTGTAATCATCTATCTTTAATATTCGTAACACCATATGCAAATGCATTTTCCTGCATTTGATCATGTAGAGTCCACTCAACCAAAAAAAATGAGCTTCACACCACTTGACTAGCAAATCACCGTAGCAATGTAGTACTACTTTACTTTTCAAAACTTCTATCGTTTCACACAAATTGAAAAGCAAAGTGCAGCTCAAATTCATTGGTAAAATACAATTACATCATAAAAAGTTCAGAATACTTAATATAAACCATGAATATATAACTTCACATCTTGTTAATTCACTTGAACTTCTAAACATCTCAAAACAAAACAAACGACACATAATTAATACTCAACAAAAGTTTTAAATTGAAATTACTATTAGTGCTATTGATAGAACATCTCAATATAATATAATATAACAGACATTTTACTTAGGTTTGAATATATAAAAGAATTATAAATAATATAATATAATATACAGGGTCGGTCTAGGGTTGGACCGACCCAAAACTCTTAAGACCGAGAACCAACCCGCACAGTATTGGTCCTGGAATTTCAGGATCAAGGACCAACCCAATCCCCTTAGGAACCGGACCAAGACCGGCAAGGTTGGGCCGGTCCAGCGTCGGTCCGGGGTCGACCCTAGACCGCTGCTCACCCCTAGTCACTCTGAAGTGTGCATCACGAGTTCCCTTTCTTTCCAGGAGAGTTTCTTTTTAATCGATTTGTCATTATTTGTAGGACACCCTTACTGGTAGGGCAAGGTGATCCATGTTCTTTCGTTTTTTCTTTTTTTTCAAAGAGGATGTGAAAAAATTTAGAAATAAGTGCACAAACAGTCCTAACACTTCGTGAAAATGCAATTGAATTTTAAAAATTTCAAGGTGCGCAATCAAATTCTAAAGCTTCTCACATTAGTATAGCTAAATCCCTTTCGTTAAATCCATTTAATTTGATTCAACAAAAATCTTAACATGATGTTGCACTTTTTATTGTTTTTTGAAGAGAGTAGCGTTGACATGGCATCTTCTTCATGAATTTTAAATTTTGTTCAGAGCTAAAATTCAATTCAGTTGTTCCTTTTTCTGGAACCTTGGCTGCTGCGTTGTTCCCCATGAGAAGCTTGGGCAGACTGAGCTTAAATTATCATTGCGACGCACCAATTCGTGCTCTTCACCTTTCTTTTTGCCTGAATGCCATCCACACCAGCCACTAGGATAACTATTTTGCCATTACGTGTACCATTGAGACGGAACTCGTTCTTTGTGCCAACAAATCACATCACCTTGTTCATGAAAGTATTCACAAAAGGTGAACCACTAGTGTGAAAGTCACGTGAAATGACATTAGCTTAGCCATAATTTTATGATTTTAAAATTAGGGTAGGTGGGGCCACCCACGATATTATTGTAAGACTATGATTTGTTTGCCTTAAGGGCCAAGCGCACTATTTTGGCTGCTATAGAATTGATTTTCGAGAAAAATGATTAGCCCACCGGATTAGACTGGTTAGCAGCTCTTTGCTAATTGCTTTTTACTATTATGATAGAAATGATTTCGACCTTTCAAGAGAGTGGTGAAGCTTCCTGAGTATTGATTGCTCTCTCAAGATGGATGAGATGAGTCATGATATGCTTTATTAGAAAAAACTTAGTAGAAGAAAATTTAAATGTTTAAAGAGTTAAATTTCGGGATAAAGGCTACATCTAAGATCATGAGCGCAAATTTGACGCAAGCTGATATAAGAGGATCATTTGGAATATTACGTGCATTTTTAAAAGTAAATGAATATTTTAAAATCAATAAGAACGTCGAGTAAACATAAAGATAGAGAAAGGATAGTAAAGCTAAAATATTTAATTCATTTGAGGAAGAAAATGAAAAAGGTAAAAGAGTCTGTAGGCTATACATGTTTCCTTCAATTATGGTCACTGTTAGGGGTGAGCATGATCCGAGTTGGTCCGGGCCACCCCTTAACCCTAGGACCAACCCATAAAGTGTCGGTCCTCAATTTTTAGGATCGGGGACCGACCCTATTGAGCTGGGACCAAGGACCAGACCGACCCAATGGGTTCGGTCCGGTTCCAGGGTCAACCGGGGACCGATCGATAATTTGTTTCTGCTTATTTTTTATACTCCCTAAAAAAACAAACCTACAAATTCAAATTACACATCCATCGACAATGCGGTATTATGCAACTAAACTATAAATACCAATACATATTTAGCAAATTCAAGATGACACGATAATAGAAATTTCGTACTCGCTAACCGCTCGTCGAGATATGGGACAAGATGGAAAGTTCTTGTAATCATATATCTTTAATATTCATAACACCATATGCAAAAGCATTTTCCTGCATTTGATCATGTAGAGTCCACTTAACCAAAAAATGAGCTTCACACCACTTGACTAGCAAATCACCGTAGCAACTGTAGTACTACTCTACTTTTCAAAAACTTCTATCATTTGACACAAATTGAAAAGCAAAGTGCAACTCAAATTCATTGGTAAAATACAATTACATCATAAAAAGTTCAAAATACTTAATATAAACCATAAATATATAACTTCACATCTTGTTAATTCACTTGAACTTCTAAACATCTCAAAACAAAACAAACGACACATAATTAATACTCAACAAAAAGTTTTAAATTGAAATTACTATTAGTGCTATTGATAGAACATCTCAATATAATATAATATAACAGACATTTTACTTAGGTTTGAATATATAAAAGAATTATAAATAATACAATATAATATACGGGGGTCGGTCTAGGTTGGACCGACCCAAAACTCTTAAGACCGAGAACCAACCCGCACAGTATTGGTCCCGAATGTCAGGATCAAGGACCAACCCAATCCCCTTAGGAACGGACCAAGACCGGCAAGGTTGGGCGGTCCAGTCGGTCCGGGGTCGACCCTAGACCGCTGCTCACCCCTAGTCACTCTGAAGTGTGCATCACGAGTTCCCTTTCTTTCCAGGAGAGTTTCTTTTTAATCGATTTGTCATTATTTGTAGGACACCCTTACTGGTAGGGCAAGGTGATCCATGTTCTTTCGTTTTTTCTTTTTTTTCAAAGAGGATGTGAAAAAATTTAGAAATAAATGCACAGACAGTCCTTACACTTATCGTGAATTGCAATTGAATTTTAAAACTTTCAAGGAGCGCAATCAAATTCTAGAGCTTCTCACATTAGTACAGCTAAATCCCTTTCGTTAAATCCATTTAATTTGATTCAACAAAAATCTTAATATGATGTTGCACTTTTTATTGTTTTTCGAAGAGAGTAGCGTTGACATGGCATCTTCTTCTTGAATTTTAAATTTTGGTCAGAGCTAAAATTCAATTCAATTGTTCCTTTTTCAGGAACCTTGGCCGCTGCGTTGTTCCCCCATCGAAGCTTGGGCAGACGAGCTTAAATTATCATTGCGACGCACCAATTCGTGCTCTTCACCTTTCTTTTTGCCTGAATGCCATCCACACCAGCCACTAGGATAACTATTTTGCCATTACGTGTACCATTGAGACGGAACTCGTTCTTTGTGCCAACAAATCACATCACCTTGTTCATGAAAGTATTCACAAAAGGTGAACCACTATTGTGAAAGTCACGTGAAATGACATTAGCTTAGCCATAATTTTATGATTTTAAAATTAGGGTAGGTGGGGCCACCCACGATATTATTGTAAGACTATGATTTGTTTGCCTTAAGAGCCAAGCGCACTATTTTGGCTGCTATAGAATTGATTTTCGAGAAAAATGATTAGCCCACCAGATTAGACTGGTTAGCAGCTCTTTGCTAATTGCTTTTTACTATTATGATAGAAATGATTTCGACCTTTCAAGAGAGTGGTGAAGCTTCCTGAGTATTGATTGCTCTCTCAAGATGGATGAGATGAGTCATGATATGCATTATTACAAAAAACTTAGTAGAAGAAAATTTAAATGTTTAAAGAGTTAAATTTCGGGATAAAGGCTACATCTAAGATCATGAGCGCAAATTTGACGCAAGTTGATATAAGAGGATCATTTGAAATATTACATGCATTTTTAAAAATAAATTAATATTTAGAAATCAATAAGAATGTCGAGTAAACATAAAGATGGGTTGATAGAGAAAGGACAGTAAAGCTAAAATATTTAATTCATATGAGGAAGAAAATGAAAAAGGTAAAAGAGTCTGCGGGCTATACATGTTTCCTTCAATTATGGTCGCTGCCACACTGTGAAGTGTGCATCACGGGTTCCCTTTCCTTGCAGGAGAGTTTCTTGTTTAATCGATTTCTCGTTATTTGTAGGATACCCTTACTGGTAGGGCAAGGTGATCCATGTTCTTTCGTTTTTTTTTTTTTTTTCAAAGAGGATGTGAAAAAATTTAGAAATAAGTGCACAGACAGTCCTAACACTTATCGTGAAAATGCAATTGAATTTTAAAACTTTCAAGGAGTGCAATCAAATTCTAAAGCTTCTCACACTAGTACAGCTAAATCCCTTTCGTTAAATCCATTTAAATTGATTCAACAAAAATCTTAACATGATGTTGCACTTTTTATTGTTTTTCGAAGAGAGTAGCGTTGACATGTCATCTTCTTCATGAATTTTAAATTTTGGTCAGAGGTAAAATTCAATTCAGTTGTTCCTTTTTCAGGAACCTTGGCCGCTGCGTTGTTCCCCATTAGAAGCTTGGGCAGACTAAGCTTAAATTATCATTGCGACGCACCAATTCGTGCTCTTCACCTTTCTTTTTGCCTGAATGCCAGCCGCACCAGCCACTAGGATAACTATTTTGCCATTACGTGTACCATTGAGACGGAACTCGTTCTGTGTGCCAACAAATCACATCACCTTGTTCATGAAAGTATTCGCAAAAGGTGAACCACTATTGTGAAAGTCACGTGAAATGACATTAGCTTAGCCATAATTTTATGATTTTAAAATTAGGGTAGGTGGGGCCACCCACGATATTATTGTAAGAGTATGATTTGTTTGCCTTAAGAGCCAAGCGCACTATTTTGGCTACTATAGAATTGATTTTCGAGAAAAATGATTAGCCCACCAGATTAGACTGGTTAGCAGCTCTTTGCTAATTGCTTTTTACTATTCTGTTAGAAATGATTTCGACCTTTCAAGAGAGTGGTGAAGCTTCCTGAGTATTGATTGCTCTCTCAAGATGGATGAGATGAGTCATGATATGCTTTATTAGAAAAAACTTAGTAGAAGAAAATTTAAATGTTTAAAGAGTTAAATTTCGGGATAAAGGCTACATCTAAGATCATGAGCGCAAATTTGACGCAAGCTGATATAAGAGGATCATTTGGAATATTACGTGCATTTTTAAAAGTAAATGAATATGTAAAAATCAATAAGAACGTGGAGCAAACATAAAGATGGGTTGATAGAGAAAGGACAGTAAAGCTAAAATATTTAATTCATATGAGGAAGAAAATGAAAAAGGTAAAAGAGTCTGTGGGCTATACATGTTTCCTTCAATTATGGTCACTATAAAGTGTGCATCATGTGTTCTCTTTCTTTCCGGGAGAGTTTCTTTTTTAATCGATTTCTCATTATTTGTAGGACTCCCTTACTGGTAGGGCAAGGTGATCCATGTTCTTTCGTTTTTTCATTTTTTCAAAGAGGATGTTAAAAAATTGTAATGAAAGAGGGCAGCATATTTAATGTTTAAGTATATATTAGAAACTTGCTGAATCGCTCTATGAATTATATTTTATAAGTCGGCTCTTTAAATCGCTGATGTCATTATGAGTTCATATGGATATTACTTGAATCTTCTTTTATTGCTGCGTGACACTGATTCATTTATTGAAAAGAAGAAGGAGCAAAAATAAAAAATAAAATATTTCTGGTTATTAACCAAGTATGTGTGGTTTGTTCCTCTTATTCTCTTTAGACCTGGACTAGGGCTTTGCTTTATTTTTCCTTTGTTTCTTTTCTGCTTTTGGTGCGCTGCACTCTGCAGCGTTAGGTGCCCTTCAAAACATTTGAAGTTACTTCTATTTTTACCATTTTACTTATTTTTATGTAATGTGTAAAACTTTCCAATAGTACTAATGATAATTCGTAAAATCACACCTAACTTATTCATAACTTTATAATTTTCAAGTTAGTAAAAAAGAAGATGATAATCGTTTATCATTGACATCACACTTAAAAGATGTTGTGGCTAGAACAATCACCTAGAGAGAGTTAATAGGTGATTATACACAATCTAGATAAATTAAACTGGAGTTTAATGCAACCGGATCCAGTATTGCGAAATAATAAAGTGTGATGAGAAATTATTCAACAACTATAATATTTTGTGATGCTATCAAATAAAACAAGAGAGAGTTAAAGGGATAGAGAAATTTGCACACGATAATTATAGTGATTTGACTTATTACAAAACTATGTCCACTATTCGATACCAACGGCCTATTGGTTAAATTTCACTAGAGAATTTATAAGAGTTTACAGAGTTTGAGTATTCTCTACTCAAGTGTGTGTGATTGTATCTTCTAATTTAATATAGTCACTCTAACAAATGCAAAGACTATAATTGCAGCTCACAACAACAAGTGTGTAATAAGGAAGCTCTCTTTGAACTTTGGAATTTCAAATTCATGATCTCATACTCACTGTAGCACCACAATTTCCTTTTATACTCCTCTATTTCCAAGATGACCATTGGACAACATTCTAATTATCATTCTTCTTTTTAACCCATTGGACATGAATGATATGAGAAGATCTGGTCGCCACTTGAATTACCATATTACAACCTCCCTTGATTCAATCACCCATACAACCGAAGTTGGGCTTTTCTTTGTCAGGAACAAGTATCTTGTCTTTGAAAGATTGTGAATCGAATCACGAACCCTTGCTTAGAAAAGATTATGTTGATATTCATCCTTCCTAGATAGATAGACACTGAATATCTTTAAGGAATGAAATTCGAACCAAATTAATAGCTGTTGCACTTCATACATATGAACCAAACTGATTTTGAATATTTCAACGTTTATACTTTGCGTAGAGTCTGAAGATATAAGTCGTCTTGATATTACTTGTGCAAGCTTTACCGTGATCTTCATATTGCTCAAATGACATAATTCAACAATGTCTTTGACATATTAATTCAGAGCTTCGGTTTATTGATCATATGAACAAGTCTTTGAGTCAGATAATATTCAGAATAAAGTCTGAACTAAGTTACTCCAATAATATCACGTGGAAGTTCTTTTGTCAGAATCATTAAAAATCTACATAAAATTTTGTAAATCTTCAAAATAATTTAGGAAGTTTTTCAACAAAAGATATAAAGCCATTCTTAGACATATAATTTAAATATCTATAGTCCAAGTGTCCAAGCCTAGCATGCCACAAAAAAAGAATTGCATTAAACAATAAAAGCAAGAGAACTCTTCATTTCATCGATCCAAAGTTTGATCATGCATGTGATCATCAATTGAATAATGCTTGGGAGAATTACCAAAAAGTCCTAAACCTATTACAATTGTGCCAATTCAGTTTTAAACCTTTTTTTTTATCCAATTTAGTCCTCAACCTTTTGTAATTGTGCCAATTCAGTCCATTCGGCCAAAATTGCCGGCCCGGCACGATGTGGACGCCGGCGGGATAGCCGGCCGGCGAGGTAATTTTTTTAATATTTTTAATATGTTTTTATTTTTTCGAATTTTTAAATATTTTTTAAATATTTTTAATTCTTTTTTTTTGGCCTTCTTCTCCTTCCTCTGGTGGTCGGTGAGAGGTGAGGCCGGCGAGGTCAGCCTCACCGGCCAGGCGAGGGCGAGGGTCGACCTCGCCAGTGGCCGGCGAGGCTACCATCGCCATCGCCGCTCCCACCGCCTCCGCCGCCTCCCCCGCCCCCCCAATCGTTGGCACGATCTCCCCCTCCGAGCTCAAGCGGCCCTCCCGGCCGTGATCGTCGCCAAAACCTTGTTCCAGCACCTCGGACCGACGAGACGAGATCGAGCTCCTCCGCGGGTTCCTCGACTACACCACGCAGCGCGGCGGGGCCTCGCCCTCGCCGGTGGCTTGCGAGGGCCGAGCTCGCCGAATCTAGCGAGGTTCGCCTCCTCCGGTGGCGGCGAGGCTGACCTCACCGGCCCTCACCTCTGGCCGGCCTGAGCAGGAGGGAGAAGAAGGCCAAAAAAATAATTAATTAATTTTTTTTTAAAAAAATTTTAAAAATTCGAAATAAATAAAAAATAAAAATTTTAAAAATTACCTCACCTGCCGGCTGTCCCCCGCCGGATTCACGCGCGCCGCCAGTCAATTTTGACCGGATGGACTGAATTGGCACAATTATAAAATGTTTAGGACTAAATTGAACACACAAAAAAAGAGTTTAGGACTGAATTGACACAATTGCAATAGGTTTAGGACTTTTTTGGTAATTCTCCCAATAATGCTTTCTCAATCCAATTTTTGGATACAATCAAAGAGGTTTTAATGCCTCTCTTACAAAACAAACCGATAGACACAAGATGTTTCTGCCTAATTTCTGGATCATGAATTTAACTTTTGGTCAGACCTAAAATTCAATTCAATTGTTCCTTTTTAAGGAACCTTGGCCGCTGTGTGGTTCCCCATTAGCAACTTGAGTAGAGTGAACTTAAAATATCATTGCGACACACCAATTCATACTCTTCACCTTTCTTTTCGCCTGCATGCTATCCACACCAGCCACCGGGATAATTATTTTGCCATTATTGAGACCAAACTCGCTCTTTGTGCCAATGAGTCACATCACCTTGCTCGTGAAAGTATTCGTGCAAGTGAAGCACTATTGTGAAAATCACATGAAATCAGATTAACTTAGTCATAATTTTATGATTTTCGAGTCAGGATAGGTGGGGCCACCCACATTATTATTGTAAGTAGGATTTGTTCTGCTTTAAGAACCAAGCGCACTATTTTGGTGGCTACAACATTGATTTTTGGGAAAAATGATAAGCTTGCCAGGTTAGACCGGTTAGTACCACTCTGCTGACCGCTTTTTACTATTCTGAGAAATGCTTTCGACCTTTCAAGATAGTGGTGAAGCTTACCGAATATTGCTCTCTTGAGATGGGTGAAATGAGTCAAGAAAGTGGGTATAGCTCGTGCAATATTGGACCACATGGCAGGCTCATGTGTGAATTTTATCTAGGTTTTTAGCTTTCGAGCTAACTTTATCACTAGTTTTTCAAATTGAGGATTATGACGAGTTTTTGAAAAAGTTTAACGTTGTCAGGAAATGCATTATTACAAATAGTTAGTGAAAAAAATTAAGTGTGTTTTTAAAGGATTCCTTACATGATCGCGTATATTACAAAATATGTAAACCACGTGCAAGGTTAAGCCATGTGGCACGCTCACTTGCTAGCTTATCCCTCTAATTTTTATGGCAGTCACTTTAGCATAACTCGAAACTTATCAAATTTCAATTTCCTCATCTCTAATTCTTAGGTATATTTTGGTAATAAATCACAGTCGTACTGTACATATAGATTCTATTTTGAAATATCTTTATGCTGAATTTTTTTGGTCGATGGAACAATTGCTCATATTCTGCGACTAAAATTATTAGTGCTAAAATTATGGTAATTCATTTCAATGGAGGAAAACAAGTCTTGCATCTAAGTTATATATATATATATATATATATATATATATATATATATATATATATATATATATATATATATATATATTAGTTGATGAAAGAAAGAAACATTGATGGAACAGATTCCTGCATATGAATGAAAAAAAGATCAATTAAATGCTTAAAAAGATAAATCTCATGATAAAGGCTTCATCTAAGATTATGAGTCCATATTTGATGAAAAACTGATATAAGAGAATCGTTTGGAATATTACCTGCATTTTTATGAATAAATGAATATTAAAAAACCAATGTATTGCTCGGTTTGCTTTTGAGGCCCTTTGTCACTTAATTTAGAAGACAAGAAACATCTTTTTTAGGAGCCAAGTCCTGTTTGAAAGCATATCATCAAAGCCGTTAAGGACAAGGTTACTACATTCAGCAATGTGGTGGACACACCAAGGAATAGGAGGATTCAACGAAGTTGAGGACTTGATCCCTCTATTTCCTCTTCCGAGGTGTCAATCTTTCTTTGTAAAGTTTGCTTGAGGGTTGTTACTGTTTTGGTTTCCCCTCTTTCTCTTTTTCTCTTGACAACTTCCACTCTTAATGATTTATTTTTTTACCATGAGTGCAAGTTTTTTTGGTGCCAAGATTATTTTGTTGTAAAGTTCCTTTCGGTTAAAAGTCAATACTAATCTTACCTTAAAAAAAAAAAAAGACCAATAAGAACATTGAGTAAACATAATGATGGTCTGATTAAAAAAGGACACTAAAGCTAAAATATTTAATTCATAGAAGGAAGAAAATGAAAATGGTAAAAGAATTTGTGGGCTATACCAGTTCCCTTAAATTACGGTCACCGTGAAATGTGCCACGCACGTTTCATTTCTTTTCGGGAGAGTCTTTTTTTTAATCGATTCCTCATGATTTTGTTGTAGTATATTCTTACTGTAAAGCAAGATGCTCCGTCCTTTTTTTTTTTTTTTTATTTATTCCAATTTGGTTTAAGAAGTGATAAAAAAAAAAGGTAATCGAAAAGCACTATCTTTTTGTATATCACATCTTATAAGTCGGCTTTTTGTATCTATGATATTATGATTTCATATGGATATTAATTCGTTTATTGACTGAAAGAATAATGGAAAAGAATAGGGGAAAAAAATACGGGGTTATCAACCAAATTTGGGTGGATTGGACTTTAGTTCCACTTCTTCTCTTTAGAACAGGAATACTTCTTTGCTTTATTTTTCCTTTGTTTCTTCTCTGTTTTGGCAGGTGCTCTTTTTTTTTTTTTTTTTTTTTGGTCGAAATTGGCAGGTGCTCTTTAGAGACATGAAATTACTTCTACTTTTCACCATTTTACTCAATTTGATGTGATGTATAAAAAAAAAAAAAAAAAAAAACAGATGTTAATCCGCAAAATTCTATGAAACTTTTTCATAATTTTATGACTTTTAAGTTAGTCAAAAAAGAGGGTAGGAGGGACCACCCGCATTATTATCGCACAATCCGATTTAATAACAGCCAATCCCACTATTTTGGCGGCTATGTCGTTGCTTTTCGAGAGAAAGGATCTAACTCGTCACTGCTTTTCGCTGTGGCTCTTTGCCTTTGCTAATGGGAACGGGTTAAGCCTTTACGGACAGAAATGAAAGTAGAGAGCATAGGCTACGTGCCCCGCCTTTCCAGACAGAGGTGAAGTTCCCCGAAACGTCCTTTAAGATTAGAGAAACTGTGTCATATTTCGCCTGGAAAAAAGAAAAAAAAGAAAAAGGAACTACAGAAACTTTCTCTTGAGATCCCCTATATAAATCATAATGGGTCGTGCCCGTTTTAATTTGCAGTGACATTTCTACTTGTCTAGCAACTTTTGGCTTCATAGAGCTCAGAAATCAGCTTTTGCTGAACTGGTGCTACTCTGGTGTTTAATTTTCTCCAATTGGTCGCGATGGAAGGGTGTGACTATGAAGTGTTCTTAAGCTTCAGAGGACCCGACACGCGCACCAGCATCACCGATCACCTCTACACCCGTCTCACAGAAGCAGGGGTCCGGACATTTAGAGATGACGAAGAGCTCCGCATTGGTGAAGAGATCGGCCCAGATCTCATAAGAGCCATTGAGCAGTCGAAGATCTCCATACCCATATTCTCTAAAAATTATGCTTCCAGTAAATGGTGTCTCAAGGAGTTGGCCCAAATGGTGGAGTGTAAGAAATCAAGGGGACAGAAAATCATGCCCATTTTCTACTACATCGAACCATCTGAGGTTCGATACCAAACCGGTGGTTATGGTGACGCCTTTCATTCACATGAAAAGAAGAAGCGGGTGGATGAGGAGACCATCCCCGAGTGGAAAGCTGCTCTCAATGAGATTGGCGGGTTAAAGGGGTGGAACATAGAGAACATAGCTAACCGGTACGTAATTATCCTCCACCCTTGATGAATGCCAAAATGCAGGAGACCATGATATTTAAGTATAAATGCTTTTCAGTTGTAGCTACGCTGGTTCCCTTCGTTTCAGTAACGTGTCAACCTTCCAGTTTGATCTCTTGTTTATTGTTCATGAGACGGGAGACGTTTACTATATGATAATCGTAAGGCTATTTCGAGAAGGAGAAGCTTGTATAAGGAAAATGCATGCGCGCCCGTCCACTATAAAATGACAATGGGACGGTCAAAGGCCAGCCACAAATCCTTTCGGAGGAAACCGGTGGACTTCCTGAACCAGTTTAATCATTGAATCCATGTTTTCTTCTTCTTAATATTTTCGACTTCTACGTTCTTTATTGCAACCTCAAATTTTAGAGACAAAATCAGAATAGGCCACACTGAATCATTTTTCTTGAAATTTTCACTATGATTTGCTTCTTTAAATAAAACAAGAAATTTGTTCTCTTCTTATAGCTTTTTTATTTAAAAAATTCATTTTGTCCCTACTGATTTTTTTTTTTTTTTTTTGGAATCTCTACTGATTCATTATTCTTATTTTGATAATTTCTTTAATTCATTTATTTTATGCATAATCGATATCAAGTGTCTAAATTTAGGTCATGGGAAAGTCCTTCTAGAACAATTTAATTTGAGTGAAAGGAATGATGAACTATTTCATTATGCAATGATTTTCATCTTTAAATGAGAAGCTAATGTTTCAAGTATTTTTTATCTTTTAAATTTAACAATTTTTTTACTGATATTCACAATTATTTTAGTAAGCTATAATATTTTTTATCTTTTAAATAATTTTTCATCATATTCAAGAAAATTGATTCCGTGGGCATCCTTCTGATTTTGTCCCTAAATTTGAGCTTGTTATTGGTATTTAATTATTTATATTTCAGTATTTAAAGAAACATAGAAGTCAAAAAAAAAAAAAAAAAAAAGAACGGAATTACGGGGTCAAAAATGGAAACCAGTTACCGGTTTTTTCAAAAGATTTGTGGCTAGCCTTTGACCGTTCCACTGTTATTATGCAGTGGATGGTCATGCTAACCACTCCCCTCGTTTAAACATCAGAAGTGACCGTAAAAATCATCAGCCTTTTTTCTTCTTAGGAAAATGAGAAGGTGATAGCCCATTAGTTTTAGGCATGTGAAAGGAATGAGAATTATTTTTACTTTCCAAGCTGTCAAATAAATTTTGGATTATGTGACAAGAGTGACTTAATTCGATCATGTGTGAGATGGTGTTCCTTGTTTGATGCAAACAAGAGTCATAGACAATGAGAAGGTGATAAGGTTTCTTTTTCGATGAAGAGTTGACTAAAATATCAAGGGATTAATATATCAATTCTCAAATATTACAGATTTTTTTGCAAAGTTAATGAACATTTAATACGGTGCAATTATGGGTGTAATTTTTTCTCGTATAATCCATATTTTTCTTTTGCTTCACTGGTAAAAAGTTCTAAGCCTAGGTAGCGATCAAAATATGCCATCCATGGTTTATATGAAACTAGGCAAAGATATTTGTAGATGAAAGCCAGTATATGATAGAAAGCTAATTGCACTACTTATTGTTGCCGGCTGCCCGTCATTTGGTAGAGTGTTGGCGGTCCAAAATGCACCGTTATTCCTAGAGAATAACGTGCTGTTATATTAGCATGGCCTTTTTCTTATTAGCAAGATATAGTGATCACGTTCTGTAATTTGATTTGAACATCTTCCTAGCATGTCCTTAAAATTATTCTTTCTGACGTGTGCAATGTGTTATGTTCCATCTGCGGTTGCACTTCTTGTTACATCATCTGGCTTCCACTGACTGCTATCAATTCCTAATGTCATAGATTTCAGCTTGTCGATTCTAACATACTTTCTACTTTGCCTTGGCCCCTCTCTCGTCGTTTATATCGTTAGGCACGAAGGACAACTAGTTAAACAGGTCGTTACTAACGTTTTAAGTGAGCTGAAGAAGGCTTATTTGGCGGTTAGTGACTTCTTGGTTGGCGTTGACTACACAGTGAAAGAAATTACGGGGATTATAGACACTGCCACTGATGATGTAAAGATCGTGGGAATCCATGGTATGGCTGGCATCGGAAAGACGACTCTTGCCAAAGTAGTCTACAACCAGTTTTCTCGGGACTTTGCTTACTGTTGTTTCCTTCCTGATGTTAGAGATACTTCAAACTCAAAAGGAATTGTGTATTTGCAGAACCGACTAATTTCAGATCTCTCAAAACAGACATTTTCGAGTATTGATAGCAAGGACGAGGGAATGAGGACGATCAAAGAGAGATTTTCTAGTAAGAAAGTCCTTGTTCTTTTTGACGATATTGACGACGAGAGTCAACTAACTGCACTTTTGGGGGGGCAAGTTTGCTTTGGTTCTGGAAGCTTGATACTTATAACCACAAGAAATGAAAGGGTTCTCCGTGCATTCCAAGTGAAGTTGATTTATCATATTGGTGTATTGGATTCTGATAGTTCCCTTCAGCTATTTAGCAAGCATGCTTTCAGAAGAGATCACCCTCCATATGAAAAATTAAAGCAATCCAAAGAAATTGTGGAGATCGCTCAAGGTCTTCCATTGCTTCTTGAAGTTATGGGTTCAACTTTATCATTATGTGGACAAACTAAAGAAATATGGGATGATTACCTAGAGAAGTGGAGAAAAGGTCCCATTGAGAAAACTCGAAGTAAGTTGATGATAAGTTATGAAGCATTGGATCTTAGTCAAAGGCAAATATTTCTTGACATAGCCTGTCTTTTTGTTGGATATGATAAGAATATAGTAATATACATGTGGAAAGATTGTGGTCTATGCCCAATAGAAGGTCTTGAAGTTCTTCAATTGATGTCATTGATCAAAATTGAGAAGATAATAAATTGTGTATGCACAATCAATTAAAAGATCTTGGTAGAGAAATTGTTTCTCAAGAAAGTGGTGAGCAATTAGAGAAGCAAAGTAGACTGTGGAATCACAAAGATGCATTGAACGCACTACTAAGCAAGAAGGTAATTCTTGGGTTTGATTTCTTTTTTTGCATGAGAAATCACATTAAGTAATTTGGAGCTATCCTACATAATGAAAGCAATTGCAATTATTCAACGTTTACATTTTAAAATTCCGCTTATTCATTTTTTTAATTAAGAAAATTAAAATTTCAAAACTCATTCTCGGTACTCTCCATATTTGGTCCATGAGAATGATGAGAGCGAACTTAAGAAACTATAGGTACGCTCGATTATCTAAAACCCTATCTATGCCTCAAAATATCTATGCCTCAAAATAAGGATAGAGCTAGATCTGTTCTCTTAATTAGCTAATTGTAGCCTTCTTTTTCGTTAATTTTTTCTTGTTTTATTATTCAGAAAAATGAAAAGCTCCAAGCCCTCCGTCTAATGTTTGAGGATTCGTCAGATTATCGTTTCACTCTCGAAGGATTTGCAGCGTTTCCAAATCTAAGGTTCCTTCATATGGATAGTCGAAAACTCACTGACGAGCTCTTTTCTGAGGTTACACTTCTTTGGCATAACAAGTCCTTGGTCACGTCATTGACGAACTCTTATCTGGGCAAGAAGCAACTTCTTCCAGATTTAAGATGGTTCTCTTGGCATAATTCTCCTATGCGAATATTGCAAATAAGCAATTTTTCATTGAGTAACTTAGTCATTCTTGATTTTTCAAGAAGTAAACTTACTCATGATTGGAGCGGATGGAAACATATCAAGGTACCATCAATTCTGTAATAGTCTTACAAGTGTTTACATTCTCTTGAAGTAATTAAATTTACTGACAATTGTCTTATTGGTGTTACAGACAGCAGAGAAATTAAAAGTTCTTAACCTTTCGGAGTGTGAGCTATTGTTCAGGACTCCTGATTTCTCTGAATTTTTAAAGTTGGAGAGATTGATTCTTGAAAAATGTGAAAGATTAGCTGAAATCCACTCATCAATCGGTCAACTGAAGTTCTTAGTTTTCTTGAACTTGAACTTCTGTAGTGATCTCCGCTATCTACCACAAGAGTTGGGCGGATTGCCAGCCCTCGTAGAACTTCTCCTTGATGGAACTTCTATACGAGAAATTCCGCATTGGTGGGTTATGAAGAACCTGAAGAAGCTTTCAATGGATGCAACACCAATTATTCAACTACCTGACTCCATTGGGGCACTTATAAATCTTCAAAGCTTATCTTTGAATTGGTGCTCGAATATGGGCAGACTTCCGCACTCCATTAAGGAATTACGATCATTAATTAAGTTGGATCTATTGGAAACAGGAATCACAAAGTTCCCTGACTCTATGGGAAGTCTAGAGAATCTGAAAGAATTAAAACTTTCGTGGTGCTATGGGTTGGGGGGCATCTCTGACTTGCCTAGACTTCCCATAAGCTTGACTTCTTTGGCGATCTCATCTCCATCTTTGATAACAATGCCAGATCTTTCGAGCTTGATCAATCTAAAACAACTATTATTGTGCATGGGAGTGCGTGATGTCTCTGGCCCATCTGAGTTGGTGCAACTGCAAGATCCCATGCCTTCGTGGATTGGTAGGTTATCCAAATTGGAAGTCTTGACCCTGACACTCCCACACATGACCAACCTATCTCCTGAGCTAGGTATGCTTCCTCACTTGAGATCTCTTCATCTTCATGGTTGCCAAGCTCTGGAATGCATTCCGCAGATTCCCTCGAGTGTCTCAAAGCTTCACATCATAGATTGCCCATCACTTACCACACTTGATATCTCCACCTTGAAGAACCTATCGGAACTGTATGTCCTTGCCACACCTCTGGAGAATCTGTCTGGGCACGAACTTTTCTACAGTGTGCCAGAATGGAAGATAAGTAAGGACTATGCGCACGATTTGCAAGCGCATTTGAGATCAAAGATGTTGGAACAGCACGGACTCACAAAAATATGTTGGGGCGTAGTAGAGAAATGGAGAGAGGGTATTTTTCAGTTCTTGGGAAAATAAGAAGATATGTCTCTTAAGTGAAGAGACGACTGGTTAAGATCCAAAATCACGCTTACAAAGGTACAATTGCATTCCCAATGTTTATGAGCTTTTCCAAAAATTTTATACTTTACAGTTCTTTTTGTCCTTAAAGGAGGGCATTGCCATTATATTTATTCACTGAGACCACTTCACACTACGCATGGCTAATTACCTAAGAAAAAAATTCAAACTTTAGATCCAACCCTCAATTCAATCCCGAATTTTTGTTGTTTAAATAATGATCTTTAACTTTCAATCTACTCCCAAGGTTACAGCACCAATCTTACCATTAAGGGTCCTTATTCTATATCGGTTAATTTTCCTATCTTCAATTTGTATTGTAAACTGCTAGTTGCAATTCTTCGTGCCATTAATTAGTTTCATTTTTTTACTTTTCTTCACTTCAATTTCACGTTCGATCGAGTCTATTTTTGAGCTCAAGTCTTTGCCTTTTCACCAATTGATCTACTCATCTCTACTTGACATGGCGGCCAAAGACTCGACGCGGTGGAGTTTATATGCATACAACTGAAAGAAGACAAACTGCTCCTCATTTCAGGACTAAATGGATTCAGTGTAAAACAAGATGCAAGGAAGCCTTTACTTTATATATCTCCATATTCTATTGAACGACACTTGGGTCCTCGCCCGAGTATGTATTGGCAGGTCGCCTTGCTTTTGTTTCTGGTGGAGTCTCGTTTTAAGGTTCTGTTGGAATTATATCTCGCTGCACAGCAATCGAGTGTCTTCTAAGTTGGTTTTGGATCTTGGTTTTTGGGGGTTTCTCTTGCTCTTCTGTTTCTTTTCTTATTTCGCATTTAATGTGTATTGCTCCTTTTGATTTCTGTTCCGTTGTAATGATTTCTTGTTCCACAAGATCATGCATGACCCAGTGCGTGGTATTGGTTAATCGTAGGAATCATAGCCAATCTAATTTAACTGGGTTTTTGAGAGGCTAAAGCATCTTAATTGAATGTGTTGTACTATCATTTGAGTCAATTAGGTGTCTGTTTGGTTTTAATGACTATTCTCCAAGATCAATTTTAGTTATCTTTCTTGATCCATGCGGTTATGATAACCAAGATTATGTTATTGGTTATTGTAGGAATTGTAGTGTGTTGAGACTGGGTAGCCTGAAGCAAGAGCATCTTTGACAGAATTGTGCTATCATTTGTATCGATTGGATGTTTGTTCTATCCTCATGATTATTATCTGTGATTGATTTTGGTGGTCTTTCTTGTTCCGCGAGTTTATGAATAACCCAGTACATGTTATTGGTTATTGCAAGTATTATAGTTAAGACTGAATTAAATCTGGGTTGTGCGAGGCTAAGGCATCTAGATTAGTATGATTGTTCTATCATTTCTTTCTGGCTTGCTCCAAGGGTAATACCTCACAGCTGATGGAGACATCGTGCCTTTTCTTTCTGGCTTGCTCTGAGTGTCTTTGTGGTTAACCCCTTCATGTTGGGACCTAATAAAGCTGTTTTTCTGCATTGCAGGAGCAAATTGTTGATATGGCAAGGCTTACTACATCTAAAGTAGATTAGAGGGAAGGCCTTCAGAGACCTGCAAATTGCAGTTGTAAATTCTTAGGAGCTTCATTTCAGTATGGACTGTTCTGAGTTCCAGTTCAAGTTTACTATAGTGGGTGAGAGTGGTTTCTTTTGTGGTGTTTTCCAGTTTCGATCGGTTTGCTACATTGATAAGTCCCGTACCCTCTCCTTTTTTTTCTTGTTACTTATGTCTTCTTGCTGTGGAGAGCTCTTGGATGTTTGATAGGTTCAGTTTTCACTAGAACTGGGTGATCCGTATTTTGTTGAATACCAGCAGGATTGTCCGCAGAAATGATCAGTTTGAGTGATTTTAAGTTCTCCCCAAAAGAGTGCAATGTGGTGTTTGAATAGTCTAGCCGACCAGGAAGTTGACTCTTGAAAGTGTTTCTAGAGTTTTTCCCTTTTCTTCTGTAGAAAAGATGCGGCAAGCATCAGTAATGATATTTCTTAAGTTCGGCTGGTTCTATCCTCATCCAGGCCTAATGATTTCTACAGATCAGCGATCTCTGAGGCACACCATCCATGAATCCCCGATTTGGATTTTCGATTTGAGTCTCATCTCCGGTCATAACAAACTTACATCTATTATGTTTCTCGGTTAGGTGAAGTAATATGGAAACCAAACCCGACCAAATACAACCTGAAGCATCAACGTACGGCCAGTTAAGAACTGGATTAAAACATGGGCATCTTACCCTTGCAAACTGGAGATTTGTGAATTTAAGGATTTGATTTTGCTAGATAAATCTAAACATTTTTTCAATATCTTTTTCCTTTTATGAAAATGACTCGCATGTCATCTGTTGAATTCCACTCCTAAGTGCTCTAGACATGTAAAATAGATATGCATGAGTGCTCAAGCAATTAAAAATTAAATCAAGCACTAATAAAGATCAAACAACTAAAGTAAATATATAATGAGGAAGATTAAAAAAAAAAAAAACCCGAGTTGTCTCAGGTAATAATTAAACAAGGCCTCACCATTAAGTCTTGAGACACGACTCCCCATGAACTATAAATCAAAAGTATTCGTGCGCTCATCTTAAAAGAAGGTTGTTTATGAATTATCTAACCATATATGCAAATTAGATGTAATCCTATATATATATATATATATATATATATATATATATATATATATATATATATATATATATAGGTCTTTTCTTTTATTCACTCTTACAAAACCGAAATAAAGCCCAGAAGTCTCTCTAAATGTACTAACCCTAGGCGGCTGAAATTAACTAATCAATCTAAATTAACACTATCAATAAATGACCTCATAATTTAAGATACAAAATGAACTATCGTGCCTTAAAGATATTCTATACACTACATGCTAAATTAAACAATAAATGATGATGCAATCTTTTATTGTTTTTATCATTAACCTGTATGAATTAGCAAACTATAGCCCATGTGAATACATGAAAAGCGGTAAAGGTTTGATCTTTTTGACATGAGCGCAAGCAAGGATCAATGACAAAGACTTCGGCCTATTTTCCATGAATCTCTGCAAAACAGAATATCAAAATTCTTCCAAACCAAGCAAATCCTAATCGACTTGTATAGAAATCAAAGCAAGGGTAATCTAACACTAAGGAACACGTTAGATAACAACAAATTCAATGGAAGTTGACAAAGGGGCCGTGACTAAGGACACCTAGAGGAACCGGACATGAAAAGCATACAGGGGGAATCATCAGTCCAATCCGTTTCAACGCTAACGTGTAAAAAGATCATCAATATAATTCAACCAACGCAAATCCGCGCAACATAGGACAATCCCAAGCGGTAAAGTTGGTGAGATCTTTCTCCGATTAAGCTCATGCAGAGGAGAATCAAAACTTGAGGAACCTAGAGATGGACATGAAACCATCAATTCCTACGTGTAAATCTCAACCCATACATGCTTTTGGCCCTAGGGTTGCAATTAAATCATGGAAACAAATCGATGGGCATGCACTCGAGACTAGATGGGATTCGATCTCTGGGTATAAGGATAAATTCTTTTTTACCTTCAAAGGAAACGAAACAGCAAGGACACCAAGGCCTTGGAGGCGTGGCCGCGAGGAGAGAAACGGCTGCTCTCCAGACGGCGGGCTTGTCCCTTTGAGGCCTCACCTCCATCAAACTCTTCAAGAAACAAGAGTAATTGTGAGATTAATCCCTGTAAAGAGATTGACGAGTGATCCCTTCTCTTTATTTCTCTTTTCTTTAACTTCACCGCTTCTTCATCTCGTCTTTTACTCCAAGTTGACCGAACTCCTCTCTTCTTTTAGAACCCAAACTTCAAAGTTCTTTCCATTTGAATGAGTGGTCGTGAACTATATTCCCTTTTAGATGGATGGCCGTGTGAGATAAAGATCCTAAGGTAGATTAGATGGCCTTTAAGAGATAAGAGTCCCGGAGATAACTCCCATGAGTCCTTGTCCTTTGAGAGTGGGAGATTAGATTAGATTGGAGAGATAATCCTAATCCAACTAGATCTACGCGTTTGATCCTTATCTTGATCCTACTCCTCCTATTCAATTCAATTTCCCTACCTAATTAAAAATTGCAGCCCCCTCAAACCCAACCCCGCCCCCCCCACAAAAAAAAAAAAACAAAAGGGATGATCTCCTATCTTAGTCGGCCACATCTTTATCTCTAATCCTGGTCAACCTCGGTCAGCCTCGTTGTCGGAGTTGGTTTCTGAAAGGAGATGGTTTGCATTTGGGACATATCTATATCTAATAGTGTTGTGCATGCGCTAAACATGTGCAAAGTTAAATAAATCCGTAAGAAAAAGAAAAATACTAGAGTGAAAGTTACCTCAAAAAGGAACAAAAAAAGTATTTACTTATTTTTATTGGATAAAAAGGATGATGACACTATTGGAGTGATGCAAGGGGGGAGGGGGTGCTTGGGTCGTTTGATGGAATTTAATTGTCAATTTTTTTAAAATATTTTATCGAGGTTAGCTTTGCAAGGAAAAAAAGAGTGAAAAAATAGTATTCTGGACTTACATATATACTATATTTCGAGCACAAGCTATGCACATGCGTGGTTGCTTTCATGCTCTTTAAGGCGTGCAATAAATATCGATATCCGAACAACTATGTATGTGAGTGTTTAAATAATCAAATTAATCACTGTGAAATCATGAAAGCTTTTCACATAATAAACTGAATTTAAATTTCAAGTAAGGATATCATGAAATAAGAAGTTGGCGACAAAATGTCCTCGCCTGAAATAGCATCGTCTTTGGATAGAAATGGCATTAATTAGTGGATAATTGAAATAAAGGATTGAGAGTGGTCATCGTGTTATGATTTAGTGGCATTGATTTCTCTAACTGCTTCGATATTTTTCACGAATGATTAGAGTTTGAGATTAAGGGATAGGAAAATTAGAAAAATTATTGTTATTTTTTTAAATATGGACGTGACCATTAAACTCAAAAAGTTTCCTTTATTATTAGTACTAGACCTCGAGCCATGCAACGCGCGTGGGTGGTTGCTGTCATGGTTTTTTAACTTGCAATCAGCATAGACGTCTGAAAAGATGTGGCTGTGAATACGAATAATCGAGTTGAGCAACCCACAAATCACGAAACTTTTTCACACTGTAATTAAAGTTTATAAAAAGATAATATAAAGTTGGCAGCAATGTGTGATTGCCGGAAATTTCGGATAGCTCTCATGTTGTGGATAAGTGGTGCGAATATTGGATAAGTGAAGAAAAAAATAATGGATTGTGATTTTATTTTGAATTAAAGAATTAGTGGAATGCATTTCTCTATCATTTAATTTTTTTTTTTTTTTGCCGGGTGATAAGAGTTTGATTATAATAATATTTTTCAAAAACTAATAAAGCATAGGAAAACCAACGAATTTTTCTAAATATGGGGATGGATACCCAAATCAAAAGCTTCCTTTTTATTTTAATAATGGGGGTGTGGATATATAAATTTCAATTCCAAACCTATTATGCTTGTGTCACTTTAATCCAACATTTCAATTTGGTTAATTGAGTCCTAAACTTTTTTATGACAGTTGATTATCTTATGTGACATAGTTAATATTGACATGGATAATTTTTTATAATTTTTCTATATTTCTTTTCTTTGTTATTCCTTTTTTCTTTTTGCCAATGGCTGATTGATGGCCATCGGCCATAGGCGATGACCAACAAGAGTTGATCTTACCCGCCACAAGTAAGGGTGGCCTTGTCAGGTGTCGCGTAGGTGAGGGTGACCCTTGTTAACCCTTGCTCTTGCCTAGGTGAGGCCAATGAGAACCCTCGCTAGGCCAAGGTGGCCTCAGTGGGTCTCACCCTTGACAAATCTAGTGAGGGGGGCTCTCACCGGCATTTGCCCTTGCCTATGGCTGGTGGCTAGCGAGGACACAAGAAAAAAGAAAGTGAAAAAAAAAGGAAAAAAGAAAAAATCCGAATTTTTTAAAATTTACAAAAATTATCCATTGTTGGCCCTTTCACATCAGATGCGATTTCTAATGAAAATTGACCAAATGCGTTACATTTGCAAATTGTCAAAATACCTAAAACTAAATTGGCCAAATTAAAAAAATTATGACTGAATTGGAACACATACAACATTCATAGGACTTTTTTTCGGTAATTCTCCCTATGAAAGTTAGAAACCTTAACCAAGTGAGCCCTTGGATGGTTCTTTCTTCTCTTTTTATTTCGATAGAGAAGAGAATCACATAACAAGTTAAAACAGATATAACAAAGGAAGTCCCGGGGTGCGATGACCCCTATGGTCCACTGCTACAGAAACTGGTGGTTAGAAAATTATGCCTGGGAAACAACACTGAAATTTTAGATAGTCACAATTAAAGGTGGCAAAAGGGATTTTAAACCTAATTTTTAACTCATATTGTTATAGGCTATGTTTAGTTGGACTTTGGGTAGTTAGACAATCTCCAAACAATCTTCCAATCTACCCATTGAACAAATCTGTATCAAGAAAATTTAATGACCGTTCAATGATAAAAGCTGAATCTCCACTTGATTATAATTGTCCATGCAACGAGAGTCTTTGTTTCCATAAGAAGAGTTTCTCCGTTTAAAAAGAAATTTTATCGAGATTGATTTGCCAATCGAATAAAAGTGGGTCAATCAAATCTTTCTAGGTGTGAAATCTAAGACCAAGTCACTAGCTGTTATACATTCTTAACAAGTCACGTTTTGAGCTTGCTTCGTTATAAACTTGCCACGTTTTGAACTTTTTCGTTATGAACTTGCTTCAGGATAGAAATAAGAGTCTAGAGGAAGAAGGGGTCGCTATTGAGAGTATCTCCAAACTGTTCGAAGATAATTTTGTTGGCGTTATCCTAACGCTTGATAAAGTTGAATCTTCAGGAAGCCAATACCATCCTTTATTTTTTTATGACTTGCCAACTCTTTTCTTGATTTAGCAGCATGATAATAAAAGTTGGTAAGGTCGGAAAAATAAACAATGATAACTAATTCAACGAGAGTTGATAAATTAGAATTAATTGATAACTTAATTGGAGAAAATATTAATTGGAGAAAAGTTGATAAGTCACTTCAATTAGAGTTTGTAGGTTCATGTAATAATTGATAACTCTAACACATACCTTAAGAAAGATAGCAAAGTTTGATAAAAGATAAGAAAAGTCAATCATTAAAAGAAAAATAAAATTGCTAAATAACTTCAATGAGTATTGGCAACCCAAATCTTAGTAATTTAACCAGAGAAAAATTGGCAAGTCACTCTAATTAATTTTGGTAATTTGTAAATAGAGTTGGTAAATTTTAGGTGTTGCTAAGAAAGACATATAAAAGTTTGTACACAGCAAGAAAAAGTTAGCATTGAAAACTAAATAAACTAGTGATAGTGAATAGCCCAATTTTAGGGGAGAAAAGTACTAAAAAATCCCAAACTTATTACATTGTTACCAATTTAATCCTAAACATTTTAATTCGACTGATTTAATCCTAAAATTTTTCATACTAGTATCAATTTAGTCCATCCAATCAATTTAAGTCGGAAATTACTAACGTGGATGCTTTGGCATTGATATAAACATTTTAAAATAACTTTTTAATAAATTTTCAATTTTTTTAACTATTTTTATTTTTATTTTTTCTTCTTTTCCCTTTTCTTTTCTTTGAACTGATTGACTATGGCCAGCAACCCGCCACAAACAAGGGCCGACGAGGGAAAAACCTATGGCTTGGCAAGGATCAATCGAGGGTCGTGAGGGTCATGCCCTCACCGGATTCGGTGAGGGCCGCAACACCCTCGTTGGCCATGGTCAATATGGGCCATAATCCAAAAAGGGTTATGGCCTTGCCCGATGAGACAAGGGTCACGATGCCCTCACCAGCCATGGCCGATACCGCAATCCAAGGGAAAAGAAAAGGAAGAAAAAGGAAAAAAATTTAAAAAAAAATTAAAAAGTAAAAAAATGAAATTATTTTGAAAAGTTCACATCAGCATTCGCCATGTCACTTGGATAACCAGCATCCATCTCAGCAATTTCCGGCCTATATTAGCTAGATAGATTGAATTTCTACCAATGTAAAAAGGTTTAAAATTGAATTAGTGTAATTGAAAGTATGATTAAATTAGTACCAATATAATAGATTCAATACTTTTTTTGTACTTTTCCCAATAATTGGAGGTAGTGGAATGCGAAAAATGGTGAATTACACTAATTAATGTTGGTAATATCTAAAAAAAGAATGAATGAATTTAAGATGTTGATCTATCCAAAGCAAACAAAAGTTGATAATTTACTCGAAAAGATAGTGTATTTAGAACAAATTAGTTGTTAGTAAGTAATTCATACATCAATTAAGAATTCAATTTGACAAAAGTTGGTAAGTCAATTTAATTTAGGTTGGTAATTGCATATAGGAATTAGTAAATGTGAAGCTTTAGTTTATGAAAATAAGATGTGCAAAGTTAGTATGAAAATTGATGATTTATAAATTGTGAAATTTTTTTAGTGATTTCATAAAAGTAATGATGCCAACGAGGTACTTGGGAAAAATGTCATCGGTTATGTTTTCACCAACAATTTACCATGAACGTTCCACATTCTCCATGAAATCTTCAATTCGAGACATAACTACTCTACATAACCTATAACTTGAAGGTGTGAGATTCGGGTTGAGATATATGTGAAAATTGAAATTAACTTGTGAAACTCCTTTTAACATAACATCAATGCTTAGCTTTGGAATTCCAATATTAGGCATGCTCAAGTGGAGCACTACTGAATGGGTGACCTCTTAGGAAAGTGGTCATATGTGACATCCTGAAATTCAAGTCCTCTAAGGAATGAATGAATTTGAATTTCGCCAATACATTGTTAGTTGATCTCACTTGAAATTGATCACTCCTAAGATACTGACCTAAAGAGGAAATGTTAATAAGGACAGAATTCGTACGATTAAAGAAGTTGACCTGGAAAAACGACTTGATTGTGAGACTTGTGTGAGGACGATCCTGTAAATAGGCAGGCTGATTTCAAGGACGACTAGAAGTTGATTCACAGACAAAAAAACATAATGGAACGACAAGTGATTCCGTTTATTGTTATCAAGCTCACGAACGACCCTAGGTCAATCCTTAGTAATCGTGTACTTTGAAAGAATAATCTATCTTCCGCAATTTCATGTAGTTAAGGACGTCCATGAGTCGAGATGTCTTGAACGTGATTTGGCACAAGTCGGTTACGCGTGAATCCTCAAAGTCACCTATCAGTCTGAGTTATACCCAAAATGGCATTAAGGCGAGATTGACATGGCATGAGAACTAAGGATTAGACTTTGAAGTAACGGGAACGTCTGGTAGGGATATCCTCTTTGGTAGAGGAATTTATTTATTTATTTATTTATTTGGTGATGCTTGAATTTTTGGTCAAGAAGATTCACCAACTAGTGCAGCGGCAATGCCATGTTTGAGTTTCAGTAGTCCCAGACTCAAGACCTTGGAGCATTGCTTGTGACATCCATAAATTCCCCTATTCAAAAATATTATTTAGGATTAATTTTCACAATTGGATTGCTTGAAGTTTGAGGTGATAGAATTTAGGGAATACATTTTGATAGGTAAGTTAGTGGTGTAGAACGGTGATATTTGGTGTAGAACGGTGATATTTAATTTGCCTCTAAATTATTGGTAGAACTTGGTTGGTATGTTCTAAATTCCATATTTGAGGATATTCAAGTTTTAAATTTATTATTTTGAGATTTTCCAAATTTTTTATACCTTTCATTAATTATTTTAACGAATTAAAAATGTCTTCGGATTTACAAATGTTCAAAATCAAATGTTTAGAACTAAAATATTTTTGGACGCACAAACATTCAAAACGAGATGTCTAAACAAGGCATTGGTAAGGCACAACCGTACATGAACGAGGCATCAAGGTGCCATTCAAATTTTCCTATCAAAGAACTAGATAAAACACCTAAAGAAATATCATGATAAGCCATATATTCCCGAGATCTAACAGTATAGTTTGCAATCCAATCAGCACAAGTATATTCCCCTCTCTCTAGGTAACTTGCAACTCGACTTCCCATTGACTCTATGAAATTAAGCGAATTTGGTTAACCAAAGAAACCATGGATGACCCCAGACGAGTCGGTTGTCAGTCATATTAAGGATATGATCGAAGTGGAATCCTTCTTGAAAAAGACTATGGTGGTTTGGGTTGCAAGCTAACTGAAACCCTTGAACAACAGCTAAGAATTAAGATTTGTTCGCAGAAAAAATGCTGAGGCAACTAGCAAAGCCTTCAAAGTACTTGCCCTCCTCCATTAGTAATCTTTATTAAAAAGATTGAATGGAGAGTAAAATAATTACATATATTTGTGTGAAGGACTTCAAATGTAGCAAATTTCTACCTACTGATTTCAACAATATCAGGATTGAGGCAAGCATCAAGTAAATTATAATTTTGTATATAGACACAAGAAGGTGTACTTGAATTGATGTATCAAGCTGAGCAAAGTGAAAATTGATTTCTATTATGTTATCTGCCCAATGTGCTAACATATATTTAGTATGGATTTGATTTCATTTGAATAAAACCAATATGTCTTATGTATTCATTATCGAGTTAATATTTTTATTTTCATCTATTCAATGCCATCATCACTGCTATGATTCGACAACATTCAAAGTATTGATGATAATTCTTGACATGATATGAGAACATGGCTCACTTTTTGTTTCATTGGGATGCTTGCAATCCCTAGTTGCACGGTGTGCAATCAAAATAGGGAAATTGTAAACTTCCTAACAGTGTGAAGAATTGTTCCCTCCACACTCCACATGCTCTTGAGGAGCTCATCAAGCGTGAGGCTGTAGAGAGAGCCTTGCCCTGACAATGGGGTGCGACCCCATTTCGCCAACAACGCCGCCAATACCACCCCTCGAGATCTCGTCTTTATGGAACCAGATTGTGGGACCTAATTCGTATGATTTGTGAACACCTTTCTGAGAATCTGGAGCGATGTCGATGTTAGGGTCCGAACAGAAAAGGAGCAATCTTGAGATCCAGTTCGGCTCTGGCAAACACAAAGCTAAAAATTTGGGGCGGCATCCCTAGATGGTGGCGATATAAATTTGAGAAATTATCGCCGTACAACATGAGTCTTCCATATCAAACCATCGTTTCATTCACAAATAAGCCTCAGATCTCTCATACAAAACGCTTGCAAGCCCTCCCCATGTCCCCATGTCGCGCAGCCACCAATGTGTGATGCAGACAAGGGCCTGCAAGGCCTTGCTTTCGAGCAACAAACGTCGGCAGCGCTCACCAAGCCCTCGCGGACACCCAACAGGGGTTTCCGGCTCTCACTGACAACCCAAGGAGGCCGGGTCTTCTATTCTCTCCCTCTCTTTTCTTTCTTTTTTTTTTTCTTTTTAAATAAAGCTAGTTTTTTATGTTTTTTAATTGCTACACTTTTTTCTCTCATGTTCTTTTTCTTTTTCTTGTTTATAATTTTTTTTCTTTTATTTTTGAATATATCAAAAATAATTTCTAATTTGGCACCATGTGTCTTCACAAATAAAAATAACACGTCAACATTTTCTGTTAGCAAATTTGAATGGAGTTAATGGAGGGACTTGATTGTACCAATTTAACAAATTTTGAAACTTGATTGCACTTTTTAAAATTTTTATGATTAATTGCATTTTTATAACAAGTTTTAAGGCCTCGATACGCTTAAACCCCCCAAAGAAAAAGAAAAGAGAGAGAACAAAAACATTTATAACTTTTCTTAAGACTATGTCATTTTGGGCGGTATCGTACGTGTCTAATCGTAGGATGTGTTACATAGGATGACTAGCATTGGTTAAACTACTATGTTAGTGATTTCCGACCTAAGTCAGCCAAACATATTATATTGGAAAATCAAAAGGTTAGAACTACATTTAGGATTGAATCAATATTCGTATAATAAATTTAAGACTTTTTGAGTTATTCCCCATCATTACTATCAAACTAGCAAAATATTGAAATGAGAAAAATGTTATATTAAGTTAAAAAGAGTGTGCGATTTTTTATTTAACAATCAAGATTCAATAAAATATATCTTAAAGCGTGATGCTAACAATATTTGGAACTTGTTACCATTGTAAAAGTATATTTTAGTTTATTAATATCAACTAAACAAAAATATTGAAAATATGTAAAGATCACCTGAATGTCAATAAATAATCAAAATGATGTGGTGTGTTAATGCATTTTGTTGGATTCACCGAATGTGTTGAGTGGTATTGTCTCAAACAAAATTCATTGAAATTGCTTTATATTTCTCTCCATGAGTCCAAACGCAACCATTTAGCTGATTTTTGGGTAAGCAAACTTGTGACCAAAATTAACAATGTGAAGTCTTAACTTTGATTGCGGAATGTAGCTAGGTTGATTTCATGTAGCTAATTTCATGTAGCTAGGTTGATCAGATGCTAATTCCACATGTATTTTGGCTCACTTTTCTTGGTGAATTAACACGCATGTAGATATTTTTCATTTAAAAAGTTTTTGATATCATAGGTATATTTTCTTTACCTCACTCTACATATAAGGAATGAGTGCTTATGACTATTTAAGTTTTCCCCATCCATAACACAACATAAATGCAACCAGTGAGTTTACTTAAAATGCGAGTCATGTCATAAGTTAGGGTCTTCCACATGGAGACGGCGAAATGGTTAATCATTGACAAAAGAACAATGCAAGTATCAAAACTTAACATGAGAGGACACTTAAGTGTCAAAAGTTACCAAAGATATACTTAAGTACCACTTTTCTTTTCTCTTTTTAAATTGGGACATATGAATGCCAAGTCCAACAACCATAACAAAAATCCTACGTAGCAATGTTTTATTAATATAATTTGCCTACATGGCTCACCAAAAAGCTAAATTAACAAAGAAGAGTCAAAATGATGTCGTTTTGTCCCCAATTTGAATTTTAACCTGAATACTAATTAAATTAAATTTAAAATTAAAGTATTTAAAGAGAAAAAGAAAAATTTGCAGGTGTGCAAGTCCTCACCGCCCCCTCACCACAGTCGCCAGGAAAGGCCAACAACGATGGGAGGAGGGTCGATTGGCAATGCCGAGCCCTAGCCAAAAGCCAACAAACCTTCTTCTCCTCCTTCTCCTTCTCCTTCTTCTCCTTCTCCTCCTGCTCCTCCTTCTTCTCCTCCTGCTCCCGCTCCTCCTCCTTCTCCTCCTCCTTCTTCTTCTTCTCCTCCTTCTCCTTCTTCTTCTACTTCTTCTTCTCATTCTTCTCCTCCTCCTTCTCCTTCTTCTCCTCCTCCTCCTTCTTCTCCTCCTGCTCCTCCTCCTCCTTTTGCTGCTTCTTCTTCTTCTCCTCCTCCTCCTTCTCCTCCTCCTTCTTCTTCTTCTCCTCCTTCTTCTTCTACTTCTTCTTCTTCTTCTTCTTCTTCTTCTTCTTCTCATTCTTCTCCTCCTCCTTCTCCTTCTTCTCCTCCTCCTCCTTCTTCTTCTCCTTCTTCTTCACTGTATATTTCCAAACTTTTGCACTCAAGTATCCCCGTGTCAAGTTTTGACACTCTAAGTGTCCAGCTTTTGTTAATCCTCTCACCAAGCGTTGAGAAAACCATTGGCTTGACCTCCCAAAATGCTGTTTGGTTTTATCAAGTGCAAGAAGATTATGGAGTGTGCATAGCCAGTAAAACTCTAATTAGTTCATGATAAGAGGATGACCTAATCAACTCTTGTTTGGATGTCTGTTATTGTCATTGTTGAAGGGATGGCAAAAAGAATTGTCTACCTAGCTGACAAACACAAATACCTATCTTACTCAATAGTAAACATGTCGAATCTACATAAACTCCATCATTTGAAGGCCAGTTGTCCTGGAAAATCCGCACTTCAGGGTATCTTAGATTAGATAGCCTCTCAACTTCTTCATTTACAAAATTGTAGAGCGACTGAGCATCAAATTTTCGACAGAGAGCTTGAATTTTTTTTGTTCCCTGAGACAGTAAAACAAAAAAGCTTAAGTATATTATATTGAACAAATATAATTGTTTTTCAAAACACGAAAGATAACACTAGTATAAACAAAAAACGAGTTACAACAATATGATGAGAAAAAAACTTCCCTTACATAGAATTGAGCAAACACTAAAGGCTCGAAATTCATCTGCTTGATGAGGATAAAGTAATTGAAATGCAAATTTACCTTCGTTTCCATCAACACGTCCAAACCTTCCAGATGGTTCCCCAACTGAGTCTTTTTTTTTTTTCCGTTCCTTATCACATTCTCGACGAACAATGTCTGTACCAAGGCCTCTTAACTGATCATGCATCCATAACTTATTGTCTTCACTGATTTTTATTAAAGAAATTTGCTGGAGGACTTCAAGACATTCCTTTGGGAAAAGATTGGAATCTTTCCATGAGTGGAGCACTATCCTTTGATCAAATCCAGCAAAAAGACAAGCTATCTCAAGAAAGATATGCTTTTGACAATCATCCAATGTATCATAACTTATTTTTAACTTTCGTTTTACTTCACTGAGAGGAACTTGTTTCAACTTCTTCAATATCACATCCCAAACATCTTTGCTTCTGTGCCGAAGTAGTTTACCTATAGCCTCTAGAGCAAGTGGAAGACCTCCTGTACTTTTGACCACTTCAGTGGAGAAAGCAACATACTCATCCAAAGGATAGTCTCTCCAAAAAGCATGTTTGCAAAAAAGTTGAAGAGATTGATTGAAGTCCAAACTCATAAGCTCATATGGATAACAAACCTCAGGAACATCAATAATATCCCTGTTCCTACTAGTTATGATAATTCTACTTCCTAAACTGAACCGAGCAGGTTTTCCAATCAGTGCATCCCAATGAGTCATTTGATCAACATCATCAAGTAGCAACAAAACCTTTTTACCACATAACCTTTCTTTTATTATCTTGATTCCTTCCTCAACATTGCTAATGTTTGCCCATTTCTTCTTGAGAACGTCATAGATTAGTTTATTCTGCAAACCTTCGATGCCCTTTAGCTCTGAAGTCTCCCTGATGTTGGAAAGGAAGCAACAAGCTTCAAAATGATGTAATAGCCGGTTGTAGATAATTTTGGCAAGAGTAGTCTTTCCTACACCCCCATACCATGGATTCCAAGAATTCTTATATCCTCCGACTCACCACACATCATTGTATCGATTTCCTTCACATGATTTTCAACTCCGACTAAGCAGTCTGTCACTAGTAGATAAGCCGTTTTCAACTCATCTATAACCTTCTCGACAATCTCCTCTACTAGTTCTCCTTCACCTCTAATATTATGGAAGGAAAATGGAAAACATAATTAGAAGAACAAGGTAATATTTTGGAAAACTGCGCCAAAATGATAACCCAGAAAATGACATACCTATTCTCCTTCGAATTGACCCATCCATTTAGATTGGCAACATGGTTGAGAGCAGCTTTCCACTTATCGACGTTCGCACCAAATTTCTCCTTATGCGAAAGAAAGGCTTCTTCATAAGACCCAATTTGATGTCGGACCTCTGCCGGAGTAACATCATAAAAAATGGGCATAATCTTCTGTCTCCTTGTTTTACTACACTCCACCATTTGGACCAACTCATTTAGACACCATTTACTAGAGGCGTAGCCCTTGGAAAAGATGGGAATTGCAATTTTTGATTGGCTGATAGCTGTGAGCAACTCAGGACCAAACTCCTCTCCAACTCGGAGTTCTTCATCGTCCTTAAATGTGTGGATTCTAGCACCTAGCAATCTGGTATAGAGGAAATTTGTAATGCCCGAGCGAGTATCTCGGCCCCTAAAACTCAGGAAGACATCATAATCATATCCGGATGACATGGAGGTTGATGATCGTGAGCCGTCCGCTGGTATATTTTTTCCTGTTTTGGCAGTGTCAAATCGGGATTTGCACCAAGTTGGAGACAATGCAGCAGTTGCTTCTACACGCCATTGTTGATAGCCGATGAGGATGCTTTGAGTCACCGACAGAAGTGACCGCTTCCCTTCAGCTGGCAGTTTCTCAGTTCAATCTTCCTCATGCTTTTCTCTTTCCGGTTTTCCTTTTCCTCACCGGACAAATCAACCATTACAAGCGAAGTAGCAGCATCCACTTGCGAGAAAACAATCTGCTCGTACGCAGATGAGAAACATGAATTGCTTTCCAGAATTAAAAAATGAAGTCAAATAACAGATGATTAGTTTGACATCTAACCAGTACCTCTGCCATAAATTCCTTTGGATATTGATCCTTGCGATCCCATGGGACATCCATACCATCAAACTCAAGCTTCAGAACATTATCCGATACAAATGCAGTATTAAACATTGCACGAAACATTGATTTTCCATGTTCAAGATTAGCATCCAAACTCATACACTCGAGCACAACATCACCTTGAACATTACAATGGATGTCCAATTTATCTGTTTCACCATCTGCCTGCACTTAAATATACAAACAATTAAAATAGAGAACTAGCTTGATATCTATAATATTGGTTAAGCATTCATGGTGTATGGATGAACTCACACATCAAAAAAGATTGATGGATGAGGCATGTAGCATACAATCGGTGCTTGAGAGGGATTTTTTCTCTTATATACTTGTATTTCTCGAGAGTTGTAGTCATTTTATATATAAAGCAAAACACTTTACTGTGAAAGCAAAATAAAAGAACGATAGCCTATGAAAGGAAAAAATTAAAGAACGATAACTCATCTTTCGACTAGACTGGACATAAGCATACCGATGTTTATAGGCTCAAAATGAGACACTCAAGAAATCACACTAGTCATACACTAGAGTTACATTATACGTACCGGGGATTACGACAAATGCATCATTTTTTCCAAGAGGAAATTAGGCAAGTCCTCAATATGCAGCATACTTGCCTTACAACATAATGTGATATACAAGTGATCTTTTGCAGCTTAATTTCACGGTTTAACACTGTTACTAAGACATTCAAAACACTAAGATAACCATCACCGCTTGCAGCTCCTATCTACAAATCCATCAAGGTTTTACAAACATCTAAGGTGAAAAATTTTGGTACTAGAAGCCAACCAATACATGGGAGAGAAAGTTGAATCATACCTGACAAACACATACAATCAAATCCCATGAATAATTTCAGGTTATATGGATTGCCAACAAAATCAAAGTTACCTGTTTGTAATGCCTAACATGTTCACTCCTTCCGGGTGTTGAGAACAGAACTTTGCGTTCGATCAGCAACCATGAATGGGTCCCGTCCCGAAGATCTTAACAATAGGACGACATCCCCCTTCAAAGCATCCAAATCAGAATGGACCTCAGTACAACACTTTTTATCACAAGCACCTTATCTGTGGAGGCCAATCTAAACCAGCATTACTGTGTGGAAACATAGTGAAGGTATCTCACTGGGAAGACAACGGATTCGGTGTTGATGTCACCTGCAACTTGAGTTCATGGGGTGCTTTCTTGTAAATCATGTCAAGTGTTTTCTGCTCCCCATCCCTGCTTCTTCCTATATAACAAGAGAGAAGCCAACATGAATGCCAAAACTGGCCATGCACCTCTTTCACAATGCATCAACAGACGTTACATTGCGTATCGATGACAACCATTCATCGGCAGACCTCAAGAAGTGGATAATCTCCACTCTCGGTATAGGGCAACCTCCATAATTTTGAGGGAGTTCCATGACAAGTTATATCATATTCAGACAACACTTCAGCCATTGGGCTTTGGTTATCTTGCTCTCCGAAATTGAGCACCATGAAAGAGGCCGCAGAAAATTGGTGTTGGAGTTTTGCAACTATGTCTCTCATGTAAAACTTATATCTGTCATCCTTCAACCAGTCCGTGGTAATTTGGCCAGAAAAAGACCAATCGCAAGTAAGACAAAGAATCAAACACGCATCCACATCCACATACGTATATCATTATGTGCATAAGATTGGTGTACAAAAATAGATAAAGCTAACAGAAGACATCTACCATCAAGCGGGTAATTTGGCTCAGTATAAACTTGATAGACCATGAAATGATTGAGGTCAAATGAAGTACTCGTGCAAGGAAGCTTCCAAATTATGGATGATGACTTGCTATGCTGTCAAGAGTTGTTTAGAAACTAAACCACAAAAACGCATTCATAAACTTCCGGGAAATAGTGACTAGAAAAGGTTAGGAAACCCATCTACTGCATATCATTTCCACAGAGGTGTAGGGTGAATGATATATCAAGAGACCTGCCAATTAAACTAATGAAATGATCCCCGAACTCGAAGGATAAGCACCTCATGCGGATCTTCTGCAGATGAACATCTTGAATGCTTATGAACTTTTCACCAGCAAGTACAATTGGGAATTGTGAAATATGCATTTATGACTAGTCAAGAGCACCCACAGGAGCCTCGGGATTAATAAGGAAGCAATTACAGAAAGTGCTTGTAGCTGATTAGCTCCATGGAAGGATACTTCTTTCGACTTCTAGGCTTTCCAGCCTTTCAAACAAAATAGCATTTTTGTGTTTTCTTAAGTCTTTCAATGCTATGGACTTGCGGATTGGGCACTTTGGAATGACCTACTCTGGTTTTGGGTTAGTCTTAATATTCGATAGCCTAGCAATCATTGATAATTTACGGGTCTTCTTCTCTTCAATCCGGCCCGAGCTGATCTCTTCTTATCGAGTTGAGCCCCAATGCCATTTGGCTGGTCAATACAACATTGATGCACCCTCAAAAGCTACCGAGGCTACACAGTTGCTGGAAGTTGGTTAACATGAGCATAAAGATGCTCCCAGGTTGAAGCGGGGGCTGTGGGTTGTGCCAATGGTAGCATTTAAATGTGGATTTGAACAAGCATTTCCTTTTAGCTGAGACAAGAAATGAACTTGCAATTGCAGTGATATGAAATGTGACGACATTCTCCTGTGGAAAGATAATGCTTGTGCCGAGCAGCTATCTAATCACAGTTGGTGGACTAGCAACTAACTCCTCTACAGAAACTTTATGCCTCTTCTGCAAAGTAACAAAGTCATTGATCCTGGAATTTTTAGTCTGTATTCGTTTCATGTGCCTAGAGCCCGTGTTACAACCAAAATGGGAAAAGAACCATAAACTACAGTACACAAGCTTGTACGTTCTTTTGACATATTATAACCTTCATTCATTCCTTGTTGATACATAGGTTTTCCACTATTTCCCCCAGAGGAGGAAAATCTTAGAAAATAAGTCTACAGGCTGTTATTGCATCCGACCGCTAAAATAAAGAAGCATACATAGAATCCTGGAATCTGACAATACTGCGCATATAAACTATCGTAGTACATTGACACTGAATATGTGAAAGCTCACCATAGACTCTGTCGGAGACTTCCAACACCCCTCCATCGGGCAGATTCCTGTAAGAGAATATCCAGAGTAAGGCCATAGTGCAACAGCATTAATCCATATGCTTCACATTAAGCATCTTGAGACACTAGCATTACACTCATGTAAAACCAAAAGTCCATGTTACTTCATCATAATGCAGGACATAACAGGCAATTTCCGATCGAGAAACATTATCTATGCAGACTAGGAGACAGTGTAATAATTTATGTCGGGGGAACAGGAGCTACTTAATAGGTGCAATGGATTGTATGTCGGTAATGTTGTCATAAAGAACCTAGCCCATGCAGTTGTAAACTTTGACAGTTTCTGAAAAATCACCGTGTCCTTTTAGATAAATCATCATTCGCTTTGATGATCTGGTCAGGCGGCGGCTGGGACTGCCAGTCTTCGATTGTCGTCCGTGCTCCAGACAGCGAAGGAAGGATTTGCAGAATAGTCTCAACCCCGAGTTCATTCACAATCGCCTGTACTCGCCCCTGATCATTGGCCAAGTAGCGGAGCGCAGTCATGGCGGCATTTCGAGCATCGGGAGCCGAACTCTCCTTCAGGAGCTTGAGCAGCGGAGGTAGGCCGCCTTCCTCCACGATAATCATCTTGTTCCTGTCATTGTCACGCGCGAGCGAAGCCAACTCATTTGCAGCCTCAATTCGATCAGGCAGGGGCCCCATGTGAAGCGAGGCGATGAAGGACCAAACCCAAGCCAGAATCGGCTCATCACTCGCAACCGGGGGCAGCGAGAGCGCAATACCAACACCCTCACCTTCGGTATCGAAGACACTGAGCAGCCACTTCAGGTCCCCGAGAGAAGCGTCGAGGAGGGCCGGGATCTTCTTAAATTCGGCGGCACTGATAACGGTGAGGACGCGGCTGAGGATGTTGTGGGGCTTGCACTTGCGAGCTAGGGCTAGGGCTTGCTCCAGGTTCCTGGAGGCCTCGGGGGCGACGCGGCGGATGGGGCGCTCGTAGAGGGATGGAGCGGAGGCGGTGAAGCGGGCGAGGGAGCGGAGCACGTCGGAGAGGAGGTCGGCCCGCTTGCCCAGCTCGGAGCACTCGGACCTGAACGCCTCGGCCTCGTCCACGGCCGAGCGGACTTGCTCCGACAGCACGATCAGGTGCGACAGCACCTCGTCTATTCGCTTCTCCTCCGGCGTAGCCATTCCCGGAGCTCGCGATGGCGATTCGGTGACTGCCATTGGGACCGATGAGGAGTGGAAGGCCTTGGTCAGCAAAAAGGCTCCATTCGTGTGGAAAATATCACGAGCGCGGTAAACAGCATGGATATCATGGTACAAAAAGTTCACCACCGGAGCACGACAGCTTTCTTCAGTCTTCGTCCCCTCGTTTTTTGCTTCAGTTCTTCTTGTCGTCTGCTCATCCCATTTTCTTCGTTTATCACGAGGAGGTCAACGGCAGGGTGCTACAAGTCCACGTCCATTATTTAGGCACGAGGATAGAAGAGGAATGTGAAAACAATATTTAGGATGTTTCGGTGCAAACTTCACGATAAATAAAAATGTTTACAATGAATTTCATTTATTTCGCTGTTTAAGAAAAATGATTTCATCCTTATCAAATGGGAAGTCATTTCCCTTTATTTAAGTTTGTTGTTTTGTGTAGATTGATTAATTTTTCTTCATCTAAACACCGAAAAATTGAAAAAATTCTCGAAAAAAAATTTACCTTCAAATAAATGGACTCTTAGAATTCTGTGCACATTTATATGATCCCATGCCACTTAGAATTCTTATTTGAATGATCAGAAAAATTACTTCATTCACAATAAATCTATTGACATAGATATATATACCAAGTTACTTAAATATACACAAGATTTATTAACCACTTATGAATGTTATTTGTAATTATAACATTACTAATCAAATTAATCTCTTTTTTTCTGTATTAAAATTTATTAAGCATGCCGTAGTAAGGAAATTGTACAGAACATCCATTCTACTATATTTTGGCATTCCACTAATATTGTATATAAGCCAATTGATATAAATCTAATGACCTATTCAATTGCTAGAAACATATGAAAATTCAACCCAGCCGGAAGCCTAGGGAATTTGGCGCATTGGATTCTCCTGGAACTAAAATCATACCCAATAAGGGATTGAATCAACTTGTAATAGCTCTCTCTCCAGTTCTGCCCTCATATTTTTGGCCAAATGTCGTGATACTTCAATTGGTATGTATACACACAAATGTAGGGTGCATTTATTTCACGAAAAATTTAATGATAATTTTTTTTTTGGAAAAGCCTTTTATAGGAATACAATTAATTTTTCTTTTATTAGTAATGTAGAATGAATTTTTTTAAATATATTTGGGTCTTATTAACAAATTATTTCAATCTCATGACTTTATCTTAGGCCAAAAAAAATACCGAACTTTTAAATAATCTTTTATATTTTTAAATTAAATTTTTAAAAATTATATATATATATATATATATTCTAGTCTTTTCTTTTCTTTTTCTTCCTTTCTTTGCTGCAATTGGCTAGTGACAACCACAAGCGAGCTCAAGCTCAAAGCTTGCCGAGATCCGTGAGACTCAAACCTGCGGCCTCGAGCTCGAAGCATAGGCATGAACCAAATAGGCTCGACCTTGCGTGAGGTTGGTGATTTTGAGCTCAAGCTTGCCAAATCTCGTTAACCGTCAACCTCGTGCCCGCAAGCATGAGCCTTGCCAGCCTGTGCTTGTGGTAGGCCGCTAAGGCCCGACAACCAAGTAATTAAGAAATAAAAAGAAAAGGAAGGAAAAAAAGAAAGAAAATTAAAAATTGAAAAATTTGAGATTGGCAACTTCAAAAAATGTTTTCACCTCTTTAGTTTTAAGAATTCACTTTTCTAAATTTATACATGAATATTTTCATTAACCGGAAAGTGTTTTTGGTTGACTAGTTATTTTCTATGAACCAAATGGGTGAAAGTTCATAAAATCAAATTCTGAAGGACACTTTCCCCAAAATAAAGACACCCCTAGCTTAGATTGCAGCTAGTATCTTATGCCATATATAATGCATATAACAGCAGAGTCAATTGGAATAATAATAAATAAATAAATAAAAAGATTGTTTCATAATTGATTTTGCATGGAATATCAAAGAATCGGTATCAATGATATGCCAACCTAAGTTCTCAAACATGTCTTAACTTAAAAGTTTATAAAATCGTCAAAAAGGAGAATCTAGTTCGCCAATCTTTATTTTCTTTCTAATTGTTTCTTTAATTAATTCAAGTTAATATGAAGATTGGCAGTGGGTGCTGGGTGGTCATCATTGCAAAGAAAGGGCCCTCATGTGCAAATGCTACGTAAACTTGTAAGCTTTTCCTATATTGATCTATGCCAGTGTTGTCGGTTGTTATCTATAGTATCATCTTACAGTTATAAAATGGAATAACTTTAAGCTGGGTTTTTTACTTCATAGTTTAGTTAGGTTTGTATGACTATATGAGTATTTATACTTCGATAGAATTGACATCAACGGAAAAAAGTGATTTAGTGCGTGCTATTATAGGAAATTTAGTCTAATTGTTTGTGAAGAGAGATGCTAGAGCAAGAGTTTACCTACAGATTTAGTGATTCTTGTTATTAATTTAATTTGTCATTGGATTGGTGATTAATGCATCACTCTAATTGATAACACAACTTCTAATGAGACTAACAAGTTTGGATTTATGACTAACTAAAATTCCTGATGCTAAAAATATTAAGTTTCCTCTTTTCTCCTCTACCTTAAATATGACTTGCCATATACGACATTCAAAGCAATTGACGAGCACCGTTCTAGAGTCCTATGTGATTTTGCCGTCCTGAAGACTACTTAATGTGGTCATCCCATTCAGGTAGTCTATCGGGAAGCTTAGTTATCATGTATTCTCGTTAATGTTGGGAGTCAGAATTTTGCTTTAGAGAATGTGAACATGTTATGCCTGTCGCTCTCAGTTGGCCTACTATGGTAATATGTATGTTTTTGATGCTTTCTACTCTTTATCCCCCCTTTTACCGTAAGTAATGTAGCTCATGAAATTTTCACAAGCAATTTTTGATGAAAGCTATTTTTATTCACCAATGATTAATAGTGCAATGTGAATCTATCCAATACGATGTTATTGGCTAGTCACATGATTCCAAGTGCAAGTAAAAATAGAGAGTTTCATTCAAACATTAACGGTTGCACTGCACCATACAACTTCCTCGTATTCTTCTCAAATTTTATCCTTCTCCACCCCCTGTAGCGCCCTTCGTTCGTGACCTAATCTCGATAAGGTGGAAAGTAAGTTTAGAGGTATTATATAAAAGAGGGGCCTACAACCCATCTTTTAGACGTGAACTCTCCTCAACCTATACCTTGCCACTAGCCTATTAAGGTTGGCTAGTAATCAAGTAAAGTATGGAAACGTACTTTACTTTCTACGTAACCAGAGAATTTACGATTGAAGACTTGCTTATATTAATTAAACCATTAGTACCATTTTGGTATTTAATCCTATTCATTTTAAAATATTTTTGTCAGGCAGTTTGAATTAATTGTAGGCATATTTATTGACGTGTGAAGTGATCGAGTACATAATCATTAAAATAACAATCTACAACCAAAGGGGGCATTAATTACATTGCAAGGGAAAACAAGCATCTAACACTAAGAAATAAATAAATGCCAATCCTAATTAGGCTAAAGGGAAGCCATAATCATCGTGTCAAAGTGTACAAGTAATGGCATTTGTCTTTAAAGCCCTAGGGGTTGTCCAAATTTTGAGCACAATTTTTAATCAAAGGTTTTCCCACGGTATAAGAGAAAATTACCCAAAAATACTATTTTAAGCCATTTTCCTAATTCCTGAGAAATAATTATTTTCAGAATTTTTTAAATTTAACAAATGTAAATTATTTTTAAATTTTTAAATTTGAAAAAGGGACCCGGGCCGAGCCTTGGGCCTAGTCCGCGTGTAAGGTCAGATACGGGCTCATGGGTTTGAACCTAGAGCCGTTAAACGGGTGGGTCGGGTTGGGTCATTAATGGTCCGACCCAAATTGACCCATTAACCCATTTATGACCCATTTATGTTTAATGTAAATTTTCGACCCAACCTGACCCGACCCGACCCGACCTATACCCAACCCATACCCGACCGACCCAACTCATATTAATAAAATATTTTCATATTTAACAAATTTAGAAAATCTTATTCCTATGTTTTTTTAAAGATTATATTATTAAAATACTTCCAAGCTTTTATATATATTATTTTTTTAAATTGTATTGCTAAAATAGTTTTATACAATATAAATTTAATGGACAATTTTTATAAATTTTAAAATAATTATTTAAAAAAATCGAAATTTAATTATTTTTTTAAAATTTTAATTTTAATTATTTTTTTTAAAATTAAAATTTTAATTATTTTTATTTTATTTTTAAAATATAATTTTCTTTTTCTTTTTCTCTTTTTTCTTCTCCTTCTTCTTCTTCTTTGGCGGCAGCCCGCCACGGGGCGAGACTCGAGCTCGCCGACACCAGGCGAGGCCTCCGCCTCGCCGGATCCAGGGAGTTCGAGGCTCACCGGTGTTGGGTGAGCTCGAGCTCACCCCTCACCAGGCGGCGAGGCTCGAGCCTCGCCCGACGCCGGCGAGCTCAAGGCTTGCCAAATCGGCGGGCTCGAGCCTCGCCGACGTCCGGCGGGCTCGAGTCTCCCAAATTGGCGAGGCCTCCGCCTCGCCAAATCCAACAAGCTCGAGCTCGCCCGACGCCGGCAAGCTTGAGGCTCGCCCGGCCGGTCGCCGACCGTCGCCGTGCCGGCGACCGAGGAAGGAGGAAGGAGAAAGAAAAAAAGAAGAAAAATAAAAAAGGAAGAAAAAGAAAAGAGAAAATAAAAATAAAAAAATTACAATTTCGATTTTTATAAAGTTAAAGAGAGAAGGGAGGAATTATAATGTTTTTGTTAAAGATGAGTTTTCAACCCAACCCATTTAAAAACCCACTTAAGACCCACCTATCTAACCTTTAATTGTGAAACCCATTTAACTATCTTTTGTTATAAACAAGTGATCATTTATGACCCATTTAAGATTTAAATGGGTCATGAATGGGTTTATGACCCATTTTAACACCTCTAGTTTGAACTAGTGATATCAACTGGACTAATAAAAGAAGCGAGCCCAATAGTTCAAGGCCAATCGGTCCATGGCCTGAATCGAGTCAAAATTCAATTATCTTAAGCCCAACCCAGATTTATCAACATTAAGTTCAAGCCCACTTTCTATTTTTCTTTCTACGCCCCCTTTCCGAAACGTGGGGACCTCCCTTCTTCCTCAATTCTCTTCATCCACCCCAGAACGTTAACTCATCCACCTTCAACATTAAAACTCAAGACCAACAAAAGAAGACATCACTCATGGACCGCCATCTCAAACATTGGATGAAATTTCACCGTATCGCCGATCATCATCTATTCTCGCTCATGACTTAGTCCACATTCATCAGGCAAACACTATAGAAGCATCAAACAAGACTCGAAAAGAACAAAAAGCATATCGAACCCACCATTATGGGAACCTTATTACTACACATTTGAAGCAACTAAAAAGGGGAAAAAAAGGGCACAACTTGGTTTAAACATTTTGCCAAGTGTGCAGTGGGTTAAGGTGAATCAAAGGACCGAACTAGGGCTCGGACCCGGATCTAGACCTACGACACTAAAGAAATCAGCTCAGTTGGACACGGAACGCTCAAGAACTAGAACTGGATAAACCGAGCCCGGCTTGTCTTTTAAACGGAAGAAGGCGGAGCTGGAGGAGTTCGAGATGAGCCGACCTATGGCCGACCGCCTCCCCCGATGTCCCCGAGCCGGAAAAGGGCTGAAACCAAAAGAAACTCACCTGAAGTTTGGTGGTGCGGGGGTAAACGGGAGCTGTGGCCTCGATGACGTCGGCCGGAGTTGTCAAACGGGGCTTGAGCGTGGCCGAGCTGCCGGAAAGCTCCCTCTCGCTCTCAGGTTTCACACTCTCAGTCGCTCTCTCTCCTTCCCTCTCTGTCCCCGCTCCGAACGAACCCCCCACACTCAGCTTTTTCTGTCACTCCTTTTTTCTCTGTTCCTCTCGCCCACGCTGGGATCGTCAGAGATTGGAAGGAGACGAGACAGACCTGCGCTCAACGTTGTGATAATCTTTTCCAACTTCTGGGAAAAGAGATGGGATTTTTACTGTGGATTGCTCGACGGAGTGAGTAGGGTGGGAACCAAAAATTGAGCGGATGGAATGAGGGGAAGGAGAAGCCTTTGCTTCACTGGCCAAAACCCAAGATGGTGGTCTCCGCCTCTCTGTGGAATCCCCCCTCCTCCTTTTGAACGTGAGAAGCCTTGAGGGGCCTATTCTTTTTTGTCCTCCTTTTGAACCAGAAATTGAGAGGATGGAACGAGGGGAAGGATAAGAGTCGTTTCAAGTTTACACGAATCGTATTCATACTGATGAAAGAGACGGGGAATTCTGTGATTCCTGAATTAAATAGATCTAACTCAGTCAATGACCATAATTTTCCAATGAGGTATGGAAGTCTATTTATGTGTCGACATCTTCTCAAATTCAATCTCTCGAGACTTGTCAATGCTCCAATGAAGTTGGATAGGTGAACTATAGGTGTATCCATTAAAGAAAGATCCAAGGAAGACGTTGATTGAACCCAATGTTTTAACTGACAGGAAATCCTGAACGTTGGGATTCTCCAATTTTTCCAAAGACCACCAGTTGGGAATTTCTCGTATTGAGGTTATTTCAAGGAGTTCTTTTAGACTTGGCAAGCCACCTAGCTCTTCTAGCAAAGAGTGGAGCTTGTGGCAAGATATTAAGCTCAAGAAAATCAAGTTCTTCAATTTACCAATTGACAAGTCGATTCCAGCCAATCTATCATAGCCATCAAGAATCAATCTCTCTAGTTTGAGTAATCCAGATAGATCGGGTATCTTGGGCAAGTAGGTGCAGTTGGTAAGATTAAGAACTTTCAAATTGTTCTAGAACATAATGTACCTCAATTATTCTTCATCCGTCCCAATCATGTGTAATTTCACTCTCTGAAAAATCGAGGATGACTAATTTGTTCATTGAAAAGTAAGTCATCGTGAGTGCCCACCAAGGAAAATGATGCCAAATGAACCATCTTAAATTTGGAAGGAGCTGTATGTTCATCGATCAAATTTCCCTGCCAAAAAAAGAAAAAAAAAATTAATCGGTGAAAAAATTCAAGATTTATTATACCAAAGTAGGGCAGCTTTTGAAAGGAAATCTACCGAGACGGAATTGAGGGATTGGCTGCCTTCCACTCGAAGGAACCGTAGGTTTGGAAGCACTGCAAATCCTCCAAGAGGAAGACTGTCCTCCCAAAATTGGTCAAAATTCAGACGGAGGCTTCGAGCCTTTTATATGTCTGAATATTGAAGCAAGACAATAGGAAAAGGAAGAACACAGTTAATTAAGAGAAAATCTTGGGACAAAGTAGAATTTCACTAAAAACAGCCCTTAATTATATTTGAGTAGTCAGACCCAGTATTTACCTCACTCCTCTGTAGTACATCCAGTGCCTCCTCATGGTTCCACAATCTACTGGTTTGGGCTAAATTCCCCCCACTTTCTTGAGAAACAATTTCTCTACCAAGATTTCTGAGATGATCATACATCCAAAACTTATTGCCTTTTTCAATCTTAATTAGTGACATCATTTGAAGAACTTTAAATCCTTTTATTGGGTGTAAATGAATTTCTCTCCGCATGTATATTGCATTAGTCTTATCACATCCAATTAAAAGACAAGCTATATCAAGAAATATTTGCTTCTCGCAAAGATCCAATGCTTCATAACTTATCATCAACTTATTTTGAATTTCCTCAATAGGACCCATTTTCCACTTCTCTAGGAGCTCATCCCAGATTTCTTTTCTTTTTCCATACAATGATAAAGTTGAACCCATTACCTCAATAGCCAATGGAAGACCTTGGGCTATCTTCAAAATTTCTCTAGACAGCTCTAATTTTTCTGGTGGAGGGTGATCTCTTCTAAAAGCATGCTTGCTGAAAAGCTGAAGCGATGCATTCGAATCCAATTCACAAACTTGATAAGTCTTTACATCAAATCCATGAAGGACAATTGCATTTCTTGTGGTTATAAGTATCCGGCTTCCTAGACCAAAGTGACATCGCCTCCCCAATAGTGCAGTTAATTGACTCTTTTCACCGACATCATCAAGAAGAATAAGAGCTTTCTTAAGGGAAAATCTCTCCTCTATCATCATTATCCCATCGTCCACGCTATTAGCAAATGGAATTGCCTTCCTTGAAAGGGCTGAAATTAGACGGTTCTGCAAATATAAAATTCCTTTTGAGTTTGCAGTTTCACTAACATCGTCAAGGGAACAACAATAAGCGAAGTCCTTGGTAATCATGTTGTAGACTACTTTAGCAAGAGTCAGTTTTCCGATGCCACCCATATCGTAGATTCCCACGATTTTTACATCATCTGTGTTGGTGCCTATCATCCCCAGTATTTCCTTCACATTGTTGTCAACTCGAACCAAGAAGTCAGTAACCAACAAATATGCTTTTTTCAGCTTGATTAAAACCTTCGTAACGATACGTTCAACAAGTTTTCCTTCATGCCTAATGATATAAACGATGAGAAAGACCAAGATGAACATAAAAAAGTTAGAATCGGCAAGCTGAAATATATGACATCAGGAATTGATAACACTAGGCTGCGGAAGCCACAGGAGGCAACAAGAAGTACAACTGCAAGTGGAACTTACGTATTGCATTGGTAAGGAAGAATAAATTCATGGACATGCTAGGCAGATGCTCAAACCTTGTGCATTTAAGGCAGCTATACAACCGTCAAATACAGTAGATGATCATAATATATTGCTAGTAAGAGGAACAAAGGATGATTTTTTTTTTTTTTACGTGTATTTCGGATGTGTACAAAAGCTTCTTTTTCGCAAAATAGTTTTACGATCAGCACATCGTGCAAAATAGTTTTACGCTCAGCAAATTATAATTTCTGTATATAAATACAAGAAGGTGTATTTGAATTGATGTATTGAAGAAGTGAACATTGGTATCTATTCTGTTATCCGCCCAATGTGCTGTCATACAATTAGCATGGATTTGATTTCATTTGAATGAAACCAATATGTCTCATATATTCATTGTTGAGTTAATATTTTTATTTTCATATATTCGATGCCACTATCACCATTATGATTTGAGAACATTCAAAGTATGGATGACAATTCTTGACATGATATGAAAACATGGCCCAATTTTTGTTTCATTGGGATGCTTGCAATCCCTAGCTGCAGGGTGTGCAATCAAAATCTCGAAATTGCAAACTTCCTAACAATGTGAAGAATTGTTCCCTCTACTATACTCCACATGCTCTTGAGAAGCTCATCAAGATTCATGCTTCTCAGTAGTTTTCCAAACATTTCAGCTGGCTTTGGACCTCATCGAGCGTGAGGCTGTAGAGAGAGCCTTGCCTTGACAATGGGTGCGAACCCGTTTCACCAACAACGCCACCAATACCACCCCTTGAGATCTCATCTTCATGGAACCAGATTGTGCGACCAAACTCGAATGATTTGTGGACATTGCTTCAAATGCTTTAAATCAGACAACAATTTAATGAACACCGTTTTGAGAATCTGGGAGGGTGTTGGTGTCGGAACAGAAAAGGAGCGATAAAAATTAGGGGTGGCAGCCTCAGATGGTGCCGATATACAGCACGAGTCTTCCATACCAAACCATTGTTATAATTACAGATAAGCATCAGATCTCTTCTACAAAACTCTTGCAAGGCCTCCCCATGTGTGGCGGCCACCACCGTGTGATGCAGACAAGGGCCCGCAAGGCCTTGCTTCCGAGCAGCGAAGGTTGGCGGCGCTCACCGACCCTCCGAACACCCAACAGGGGTTGCGGGGCCTCACTGACAAGCCGAGGAGGCCAGGTCTTCCATTCTTTAAAATAAATAAATGAATAAGCTAGCTTTCTTATTTTTATTTTATTTTTTTAGACTTTTTTTCTTTTATGTTCCTTTTCTTTTTTTAAATTTTTATCTTTTATTTTTTGAACATATCAAAATTATTTTCTGATTTGGTGCCGCGTGTCTTAATAAAGTAATAAAAATGACACATTACCATTTTTTGTTAGTCAAATTGGACGGAGTTGACCGAGAGAATTTTTTTGCACCAATTTGACAAGTTTTAAAACTTGATTGCACTTTTTGAAAATTTCAAGATTCAATTATACTTTTGGGACAAGTTTTAGGACTTTTGGTAGAAAAGTCCTAAACTTTTTTTTTTTTGGCTAATTTAGTCCTAAATATTTTACAACCGTGCCAATTCAATCCATTCAGCCAAAATTGGCCGGCACCGACGTAGACGCCGACCGTCTAGTGAACGCTGACTTGGCATTTTTAATTATTTTTTTTTATATTTGTTGGAAATTTTAAATATTTTTGAATTTTTGAATTTTTTTTTCTTTTTTTTTTCCCCATCTTCTCTTTCCCCGGCCGAGGGGCCGACCGGAGGCAAGGGCCGGTGAGGTCAGCTATGGCACCCCAAACCCCTTAGGTCGCCACAGGCACCAATGTTACACCTTATTACATTTCTTAGAAGAAGCGTCGTAAATCATGGACATTTTTTCTTTTTTGAAAACGGTCCAAAGGCGACTCATTAGCGAAGCAAAATAAAACATCGCCATCTTCCCCTCCATCAACCATGATACAATTGCAAACCACTAATCATCATAATAAAAGACAAGCCATGACACTTTATTTACATATATTCAAGATGGGTTTCCTTAGGTCGGTACATCAAAAGAAAGGCCAGGACATGAAGCCACACTCGGCCTAAACCCCAAAAAGAAATGCTTGACCCACTACGACTAACGTGCAAGATCCCCCATCACTCATGTCGGCTAACCATCCCAAAAAGTTTCAGCTCCTACTTGTCACGCACGGGCCCTCACACCCATCCCGGTGCATCAGGCGGTGGCGGCGACAACATCCCACGCATCACTCCGTCGCGACGAATGTGGACAGATATGAACTCCCCGGACAACGGGGCCCCCCAGGCCTACATCGTACATAACTAAATAGCGCACTCGAATATACGTCAATCTAGGAACAGAGGGACAACCAAACTCCTCGCACTCGACCTCTACATCGGAAGGTAGGTCGTAAAACACACCCCGCGTGACAGCAGGGAGCGGCATGCTGCTAATCTGAAATGTTGGTCTCCGAAGGGGTGAGTACAACCACTCAGCAGTAAAGGAATCCAATAACCACTCAATGCATCATACAATACAATCACAATATCATACATGCCATTCATGCATCCAAGCATACTTACCTTGAAGCCATGCATATACCATCATACATCCTCATCACAATCATATCACATACATGTCGTCATGCCATAGGTGATCATCATCACATCATATCATATATGCATATCATCATGCCATAGGTGATCATCATCATATCATATCATGTATGCATATCATCATGCCATAGGTGATCATCATCATATCATATCATATATGCATGCCATTATGCCATAGGTGGTCATCATCATATCATATAATGTATGCATGTCATCATGCCATAGGTGATCATCATCATATCATATCATGTCATCATGTCATCATGCCATAGGTGATCATCATCATATCATATCATATATGCATGATTCAATTTCCACTTTTTAGCTTTCAATTCGATCACCACACCACTCTTTCTCAGGCTCATCAATTTCATCTCATACTTTACACTCGCACCCCATCCTGGCATCGCAAGAAAAACCTCCGGCATTCAACCATTTAAGGCCACCGGGCATCCGACACCCCCACATTCCGGGCAACTCGCATCCCAACTGGCATCACGAGGCATCCCCTCGGGCAAAGACCTCCGAGGCTTTCGGCACCCAACCATTCCGGGCATCCTGATACTCCCAGGGCCATCCGGCCATGTATCCCTATACATTTCGGGCATCCGGCACCCCTCATTCCGGGCATCCTAATACTCCCAGGGCATTATCATCCGCCACAACCAGTTTCCTCATTTATCATTATTCATGCTTACCAATTTAGGTCTCAACTTAGCATGGCACATGGCAACAAAATCACTTTCATCCTTCGATCATACATGCATCATCAGTCATCATCATACATGCAGCAATATGCAATCAATCATAAGCATAAAATTTATGGCATTCGTATAATTTAGCATAGTCCAGTTACATGCCTTTTTGAAATTTATTTAAATTCCAGCTTGTACCATTTTTGAAAATATTTAAATTAAATATCCATATGATTCTCAAAAATCATGAAATTAATACATGTAATAGACAAGACAATAAGGCATTGATTTCATGAAAAACACATGGCCAATAAAGTTCCACACAAAAGATATCATTCACACAAGTACAGCATGCAATTTCGGATAAAAACAGAATGTGCAGTTTTTCAAATAATTCGATTAAAATACTGAACGACCTCCGAAAATTATGAAAATTTACCAGGTTCTAGTTAAGACACTAAAGTAGATTTTTCATGAAGACTTCTAGGCCAGATTAGATTTATATGAGTTTCTATAGTCATACGAAGCTTCTGGTCCTCATACCGAAACGTCCAGTGTAGTCATCTCCGAAATACCGAGTTTTTACCCACTTTTTCTTCTTCTTTGCCTCTGAAATTTGGATATGTTTTACTTCAATAGGTCCCCTACAACTTTCATTAAGGGTTATAAGTCAAATTTCCAAAGAACAGTCACCATATGGGTCCATGAAGTCTCGGGTGTCCAGTACCGCGTCTCCAGATTTACCGTCTTCAAGAGTAAGTCGATTCACTAGGTTATACTTGTTCATTTTACTTCAAATTTGAGTATGTTAGTCTTTAATATTTTCTATAAAATTTTCATGAAGAAGTCAAAAAGAGATTCTTAGTAAAAATCAACATGCAACCACAAATCTACCGAAAGGTCAGTGAAATCGTTCCAGATCTGGTGTCTCCGTAGGATGAGAGTTTGACCCTTAAATATCCATAATTTTGTACCAAATTTTAGTATGTTGTATTTTAAGATGTTGGCTACAACTTTGATGAAGGAATAAAGGTCAAAATCGAACTCAAAACATTCATTCAAGCTCTCACAAAGTTCTGGCTCAGGCGGTTCATGCGAAAACAGCATGCAAACTCAAGAACAAACCACATTAGCTTCACTCCCGTGCCTTCAAACATCCTAGATTCCGACCACACATGCAAGACATTTGTGCAAGAGTAGAAAGCGGATTCCCAACTTGCCTCTAGACCGAGCTAGCAACGCGCACACGGCGGCGAACGAGCGGCACACGGGCGGCGACGGGCGGACGGACGGCGAGCTCCTTCCTCTCCCTCTCGGCTTCTCCTCTCTCGGCCTCACTCTCCCTCTCTCGCAACTCACTCTCTCTCTTTCTCACTTGGCCGAACAACCGGCCACCTCTCTCTCTCCTCTTCCTTTTATTTCCCCAATTCCTCATCATTTGCAATCATTAGCTTGCCTCTCCACAAGCCAATGCATGAAGACCTCTTTGCCACTTGGCAAAGCCCATGCAATGGGCCGGCCACTCTCCTTCTTGGGCCTCCCTTGGGCCGGCGACAGCCCCATCCGTAGGCTTCTATTGAGCCGGCCAACTTGGCCCATCTTAGGCCCATCCCTCTTGGGCCTAAGTCCCAAGCTTAATTAGCCCAAATTCAATCCTTTTTAAAATTACTTAAATCCCTATTAAATTAAAGTACTAAATTACAAATTAAGATGAATATACACTTGAAATTATAATTCCATAAGTTCCAATTTATCACATACACATGGCCAAGGATAAAACTTCCTTTCCCAAAATTCATCCATTTAAAGACTTGGCCACACATCTCATTGCGAGAGAGGGACTTTTATCACATACTCATGGACTAGAAGGCTACAAAATACAAATAGCGATACTTCTATCACCTATCCATAGCTCATGGCATATTTAGGGACTTTTATGAAATTTCGGGATGCCACATCAGCCTCGTCGGCCAATGGCGAGGCTCGCCCCGCCGGCCAAAGGCGAGGGCTGGTGAGGTCAACCTCCCCAACCACCGCCGAGGGTGAGGCCCCACCAAATCTAGCGAGGTTAGCCTCGCCGGCCACCGGTGAGGGTGAGGCCCCGCTAGATCCAGCAAGCTCGGCCCTCGCCGAGATCGGAGGGCCTCACCTAGCCAAGGCGAGGGTCGACCTCGCCGGTGGTCGACAAGGTCGCTGCCGCCGGATCCGGCGAGGAGCCTCACCGGCCACCGGTGAGGTCAACCTCGCTAGTGGCCAACGAGGCTCGCCGGATGTGGCGACGGTGGCCTCACCATTACCGAACGAGGCTCGCTTCGCCAATGGCCGGCGGGGGTGAGCCTCGCCAGCCCTCGCCTCTAGCGGCGCCAAAGTTAGAGGAAGGAGAAGGTGGGGAAAAAAAAAAAAAAAAAGAATTCAAAAATCCAAAAAAATATTTAAAAATTCAAAAAAATAAAAAATTGCCACATCGGCATTCATCGCCCGGCGTCCACGTCGGTGCCCGGCCCGACCAATTTTGGCCGGATGGGCTAAATTGGCACAATTGCAACAGGTTTAAGACTTTTTTGGTAATTCTCCCACTTTTGGTACAATTATCCCAAAAGAATAAAAAAATTATAATATTTCTCGAAATGTCATTTTAGGTGGTGTTGGATTGAGGACGGTTAGTGCTGATTAGACTACTATGTCAGTGATTTCCGACCTACATTAGCCAACCCTAATATCATCAAAAGGTTTAGACCTACATTAGTCAAATTAAAAAATTTAGGACTAAATTGATATCGGTACAATATATTTAGGACTTTTTGAGTTATATCCCGATCATTAATATCAAGGTAGTGAAATACCGATGGTTTTTAACATCTTAATGATAAAATTTTACATTGAATTGAAAGAAGCGCAAGGTGTTTGGATGTTACAAAAGATTCAATAAGATATATCTTAAAATGTGATGTAGATAATACTTTGAACTTGTTGCTATCGTAAAAATATGTTTTGGAATAGTAATATCTACTTAACAAAAAATATTAAAAATTACCAAAATGCCAATAAATAATCAAAATAATGTGGCATGTTGATGCATTTTGTTGGATACACTGAGTGTGCCGATTGGTATTGTCTAGAAAAAAATTCATCAAAATTGCCTTATTTTTCTCTCAATGTGTCCAAACATGTAACCATATCAAGTTGTAGATAATACTTTGAACTTGTTGCTATCGTAAAAATATGTTTTGGAATAGTAATATCTACTGAACAAAAAATATTAAAATTACCAAAATGCCAATAAATAATCAAAATAATGTGGTGTGTTGATGCATTTCGCCGGATACACTGAGCGTGTCAATTGATATCGTCTAGAGCAAAATTCATCGAAATTGCCTTATATTTCTATCAATGTGTCCAAACACGTAACCATCCATCTGATTTTTAGGTAAGCAAACGTGTGATGATAATTAAAATATGAAGTCTTAAATTTGATTACGAAATGTAGCTAGGTTGATTAGATGCTAATTCAATATATATTGAGCTCATTTTTCTTGGAAAAAAATTTACCCACAATATATAAGGAACAAATGCTTATGACTGTTCAAATTGCCTCCACCTATAAATAGCAAAAATGCAACCAGAGAGTGTACTCATAATATGAGTCATGTCATAAACTCGAGAAGATCAATGAGTCTTCCACATGGAGACATCGAAATGGTCAACCAACTTGCTAAGCTCTGGGACAACCATTGGCTTGACCTCTCAAGTTGCTGTTCGGTTTTATCAAGTGTACTAGCTTTTCAGAAGATACAATACGAGTGTGCACAATGAGTATTGACATTTTGATAAGACGATGTGGATCTATGGAATCAGTAAAACTCCAATTAAATCATGATGAGAGGATGACCTAATCAACTCTTGTATTGGACAAAATTAGTAGTTGTATTTGAAGAAAATCATATCCCCCTCAGATTGTAATGACAAGAGGATGACCTGATCAGCTCTTCTTTAAACACAATTTGTGCATTACATGTCTATTTGTTTTCACTATGGAAGCGATGGCAAAAAGAACTGTCTACCCAGCTGACAAACGCAAATGCCCACTTTACTCAGTATCAAACATCTGGAATTTCCATATACCCTATCAGATCTTTCAAATTTCGAGACCCATATCCTGTCAAGATGTAACTTCTCGCAATCATGTATTCGCAAAGATTTTAGTTTCTTGAAACTCGAAGCTGGATCAAACATCTCATCTAAAGATCTGCATCCTTTTATGCTCAAGTCTTCCAATGACTCCAGTCTTCCTTGAATCTTCACAAGATTTTGACATTGTCGTAGGTCAAGATGCGTAAGCTTCCTCAAGTTCGATAAATTGGGCAATCTCTCAAGTAGAGGAAGTTCACCTAGCTTCAAGATCATCAAATTCTCCAAACCATCAAAGCTTTTTATTTCAGTTAGACCATGGCAGTATCGCAAGTGAAGTTCAGTGAGTTTCTTCAAGTTTGATAGATCACTTAATCTCTTCAGTAGCGGAATTTGTATGAGCTTCAAAGTTCTGAGATTCCCCAAGCCTTCTATGCTTTGCAAGTCGATCAGATTATGGCAGTGCCCTAATTGCAGTTCATTGAACTTCTTTAATTTTGATAGCTCAGGTAATCTCTCCAATAGCGGAATTTCTATGAGCTTCAAAATCCTGAGACTTGCCAAGCCTTCAATGCTTTGAACGTCAATGAGACTAGGGCAGTGCCCCAAATGCAGAATGACTATGTTCATCATGAAAAATTGGTAAAATGATGCCACGAAAGCCATCTCAACTTGGAAAGCATAAGCGTCTTGTTTTGTAGATTGGCTGGGAAATCATTTGAAAGCCAATTCTTCTGGAAAACCCTCACAACAGTGTATCTTTGATTAGACGGCCTTTCGACTTCTTCGTTTGCAAAATAATATAGCAACTGAGGGTCAAACATTTGGCAAAGAGCTTCAATTTTTTTTGTTCCCTGCGACGGCAAAACAAGAGAGCAAGGATACTATATTCAACAAGTATATATGGTCGTTCTGAACATAAAAAATAAATCTAAGCATTAGTATAACCAAAAAAACAAGTCATAATACTAATCATGAGATAAGAAATACCTTCCTTAAATATTATTGAGCATACAATCACAGTGAAAAGGCCTAAACTTGTCAAGTTGATGAGGATAAAGTAATTGAAATGCAAATTTACCTTCGTTTCCATCACCCCATCCAAACCTTCCTCATGGCTCCGCGACCGAGTCTGTTTTTCTCGTTCTTTATCAAATTTTTTATGAGCAATGTCTCTACCAAGGCCTTTGAGCTGATCATGCATCCATATCTTCTTGTCTTCACTGATTTTAATCAAAGACATTTTCTGAAGGACCTCAAGATCTACTTCTGGGAAGAGCTTGGAATTTTTCCACGAGCAGAGTGCTATCCTTTGATCAAATCCAGCGAAAAGGCAAGCTATATCAAGAAAGATATGCTTTTCCCTATCATCCAGGGCATCATAACTTATTTTCAACTTCTGTTTTACTTCTTTGAGAGGAACTTCTTTCAACTTCTTTAATATCGTACCCCACAAATGTTTGCTTCTGCATGGAAGTAGTTTACCTATAGCCTCAAGAGCAAGAGGAAGACCTCCTGTACTTTCCGACCACTTCTCCGGAGATAGCAACATAATCATTGTAGGGTAATCTCTTCCGAAAGCATGTTTGCAAAAAGTTGAAGAGATTGATTGAAGTTCATGCTCATAAGCTCATATGGATAACAAGACTTAAGAACATCGACAATATCCCTATTTCTACTAGTTATGATTATTCTACTTCCTAAACCAACCAATGCAGGTTTTCCTATCGTGCATCCCAATGAGCCATTTGATCGACATCATCAAGTAGTACCAGAACCTTTCTATCGCGTAAACTATTTTGTATTATCTTGATTCCTTCCTCAACATTGCTAATGTTTGACCCCTTTCTTTTGAGAACATCGGAGATTAGTTGATTTTGCAAAACTTCGATGCCCTTAAGCTCTGAAGTTCCCCTGATGTCAGAAAGGAAGCAACAAGCTTCAAAATGATGTGACAGCCGGTTGTAGATGATTTTGGCAAGAGTAGTCTTTCCAACGCCCCCCATACCATGGATTCCAAGAATTCTTATGTCTTTCGAATCAACACACATCATTGTATCGATCTTCTGCACATGACTTTCAACTCCGACCAAGCAGTCTGTTATCGGCAGACAAGCCATTTTCAACTGATTTATAACCTCCTGGACAATCTCTTCTACCAGTTCTCCTTCACCTCTAATATCATGGAAGGGAAAGGGAAAACATAATAAGAAGAAAAGGTAATATTATGGAATATCGCGCCAAAATGATAACTCAGAAAATGACGTACCTATCCTTCTTCGAATCGTCCCATCCTTTTAGATAGGCTACGTAGTTGAGAGCAGCTTCCCACTTACGAACGTTGGCACCAAATTTCTCCTTATGCGAAATAAAGGCTTCTTTATAAGACCCACTTTGATGACGGACCTCCTTTGGAGTAACGCCATAAAAAAGGGGCATAACCTTCTGTCTCCCTATTTTACTACACTCCACCATTTGGACCAACTCATTAAGACACCATTTACTAGAGGCGTAGCTCTTGGAAAAGATGGGAATTGCAATTTTTGATTGGCTGATAGCTTTTAGCAACTCAGGAGCAACCTCCTCTCCAACTCGGAGCTCTTCATCATCCTTAAATGTGTGGATTCTAGCACCTAGCAACCTGGTATAGAGGAAATTTGTAATGCCCGAGCGAGTATCTGGCCCCTAAAACTCAGGAAGACATCATAGTCATATCCAGATGACATGGAGGTTGATGATGGTGAGCCGTCCTGCTGGTACACTTTTTCCTGTTTTGGCAGTGTCAAATCAGGGATTTGCACCAAGTTGGAGACACCTGCCGCAGTAGCTTCTACACTGCCATTGTTGATAGCTGATGAGGATGCTGAGTCACTGACAGAAGTTACGTCCATGTTTGTTTCTGTCACAGCTGCTATTTCTTCCCACTTCACAGATTCCGTGTTCTCACCTATTTTACATGAAAATGTTAAGCAATAATGGCCATAAAGAGAATTCAGGCAATTGCAGAACGCGAGGCAACTTTAAGGAAATTTATTTCATTCAATGGAAATTTCCTTGAAGTATAAAACCGTGGTGATAAGCACCCTATCCCAGCAGACAATGGCTACAACTTGTGAAATTTTGAGTCCAAAGTGACCTTTTATGAGTGATAGTTATTTCATAGATTTTGAGTCCAAAGAAATTTATTTCATAGATTTACATCTAATTAGAATGAAATTATGTGATAGTTATTATAGGAGCATTGCATGGTCCTACTAGCCAAAACAATCCCTTCATCTGAGAGATGACTGACTATTCCACGTCTGTGTTGTATGTGTCTCGCCAATTGGTCAAACTGTTTTTCAGTAACTCTATGGCTGGACTGGACCAAGCGGAACTGAACTTAAATGAATCAAGCTGTGACCGAGTAAAGGTAGTTCAATTCAATTCAGGTACATGCCCCATCCTACGTTTAAAATCGAAAAAGTTCATAATACTCTGTGGTGGACAATGAAAAATGAGTGCGAATCATTCCTCCGTGACTAGAAGCATGCATAAAAAATTCCGTTGTGAACGTATTACCTGAGATGACAACTTGAGGCATTTCTGAAGACAAAAATAGCTGATGATTGAGGGCCTGCGATTTTGGGTGTTCAACAATATTTCGCATCATAATTGCATCTTGAGACGGTTCAAAAGAAGGCATCATTTGCTCCACATGACCCACAGAAGGAAGAGGAGGAGGGGAGGAACACAAGAAACCTGAGGTGAATTATTCACAATGGACGATGGAGGAGTTCCTGAAACAAGCAAGTTAGGAGAAGGGGCATGAGGAAGGGATCCAATTGGACTTTTCAATATTGCTCGATGATAATGCCCCTAAGCCAATAAGGATGTCTGGGATCGTACAGAGGAAGAAGAAAATGAACCTGTGAGATCGGACAGTGAGAATGACTGACCATTCTCTTCCACGGTTGTGTCATATTGTTGATCCAACTCAAGCGAAGTGCAAGGTGATTTCGTGGCTAATTCAAAACTTCCAAAAGATCCCTTAAGAGCTGAATGAACCAAACTTTCTGACAGCGAAGGTGACATTTGTGGAGTTCCTGAAACAAGCAAGTTAGAAGAAGGGGCATGAGGAAGGGGATCAAATGGGACTTTGTTGATATTACTCATTGATCATTATGTGCATAAGATTTCCGTGTTAAGACAGTATTCAAACACTGCATGCACATCCAAATATGTAAATCATTTTATGCATTAGATTTCTGTACAAATATAGACGAAGCTAACAGGAGACGTCTATAATAAAGTGTGTCCTTCCATTGGGCTCAATATAAACTTGACAGACTATGAAATGAATTTACTTCTTGAGGAAAAATGAAGTACTTATGCAAGATAGCTTCCAAATCGTGTGTGTTGACTTGCTATGCCGTCAAAAGTTGTTTAGAAACTAAACCAAATAATTAAGTTCATAAACTTCCAAAAAAGAGTTGTTAAGTAGGAAACACCTGTACTGCAAATCATTTCCATAGAGGTGCAGTGTGAATGATATTTCTAGAGAAGTGATGAATCAACTAATTATATGATCCCCTGAGCTTGAAGGACAAGCACCTCATGAGAATCTTCTATAGATAAACCTATTGAATGCTTATTGTTGGAAAAGCAAGCGAGCGAATAATAAAATAAGGACACCAGATTTACGTGGTTTGGTCATAGTGACCTACGTCCACGGGGAGAGCAGCAATTAGTTTCACTATTGATCAAGCAATACAACATAGATTACAATCATACTTGAATCACTCAAACACTCAATATTTCCTAACCCCCAATTACATCCAAAACTCATGCAGTATTTAACCCCACAATTCCTCGCAAAAGAATCTTTCAATCTCATGAAGGAATTCACAAATCTTACTACAAGATTACTGGCTTCAACACAATTTGATATCTTCAAGGTGTAATTTACACGCAGAAACTCCTCTTTGGTAATCTTCATAAAGAACATCCACTTCTTACATATAGGCAAGAATTGGATTTTTTTTTTTTTCAACTAGGAAATCTATTCAAAAATAAATTTGCTTACAACTCCACCAAGAAAGTATGACTTTATTTTCTAAAAAAAAAATTGTTTTGTCTGTTGTTCTTAAGACGTGAAAAGCTGAAGCGGCGAATGAGACCAGATTAAGGTTAAATGTCTAGGTGACAATGGCAGTGAGGATGATTATAGTGAGTTCAAGAAGTTTTTTGCATAGAATGAAATCAGGATGACTAGACCGGTTCCCACAGACCGTTGCAAAACCGAGCTGAGAGGATGAACTAAACTCTGCATGAGCATGCGAGAAGTATGAGGATGCATGTAGGATTGTCCAAAACATTTTGAGCAGATGTAGGTAACGAAGCAACTTCCTAATCAACATAGGACCTTCAGGTCCACTTGATTTCAAGCTACCAAAAAAAAAAAGGACTGGAAAGAAAGTAAATTTCTAAACATTTCGGTTGTGTTTTAATAAGTGCACATTGATTTTTAAAATATAAACAAGATTGATGCAGAGATTTGGAAATGTTTTATCATTGGATATGGTTCTGATTATTTTGACTATCGATGTGTGGATGAACAAAATAGGAAAACAATAAGAACTGATGGTATTATATTCAATGAAAACATAATGTACAATCACAAATCTGCGGTAGAATCTAGTGTGAGGAAACAAATAGAAGAAACTAGAGAGATTCAATTGGAGGGGGTTTCTAAGAACATTCTGGTTAAGGATTATGAAATTGTTTGTTGTAGACTCTAATCAAGAATTAGGACCAGAACTGCCTATAGCTGAACCAATTTTAAGAAGATTTAGTAGAACTTTTAAACTTGTACAGAGGTATTTCTCCATTATTGCATATTGCTTTTGACTGCAAATCAAAATATTATTCACAAACAGTGTAGGTTAAAGAATTTGTCAAGTGGGAGTTGACAACACAGGTTCGAATATTTTTCACCAGCTACAGAGTGTTAAGTAATGTGTGTGTTGACTTTTTGAATGAGCTTTCCTTTTCAATAGGTAACTTTCAGCAGTCACAGAAGCCATGGACTGTGGTATGAATTAACCATGGCCCGGCACATGAGTTTCCGTTGAGTGATACTAGAAGTGGACTCATAATTGGCAAACAAAGTTAGTCAAAAGCGACCGCAAGGGCACACGAAACAATTTGTTAGGTAGGTAATGCTTATGCATGGTGGCATGCTAATCACCATTTGTTGGTAGGAGACAATGAGTTCAGCTCACTAGACCTCCGGTCAGATATTACTCCGCTTTTGCAGGAAACGGGTTGTTTCTTATCTTAGACAGCTCAGTAGACCTCCAAAGAGGCTACCCGTTGACTCTCCTATTGTTGAAGTACCTTTGTCCCAAGAGAAGGTAAATCGTAGAATACAAAAGTAGAGGCCATGAATACCCGCTCAATTAATCCAGAACTCTAAAGCAAAGAAAGTAGTTAGAACACGGAACCCTGCTATGTTGCACTTCCAAATAATCAAGAGACCAAAATTGAACATCTAAAAAAACTTACCATAAACTCTTTCAGAAACTTCCAGAATCCCATCTGGTTGTTTCCTGCGAAAAGTAAAAGCTGGGTAAGGCCATCGTTCACCAAGATTGAATCAAATTTCTTTAAGTCAAGCATCTTGAAAGAGCTAGACTAGCACCCACGTCTTGAAGGGATACCAGAAGTCATCCTAATTCGATATATCCAAGACGATTGACACATTGTTCCACGTAACTTTGGGCTGGGGGAAACTTTGTGTCATTGATTCATTTATTTTGGGTGGAGCCTTCTTTTATTGCAGGAAAGATTGTTAGTAGATAGTTACCCTTACTAGTTCTTCCTACTATACAAGTAATCAATACCCTGAAACTCCTTACTGTTCATAATTGCATCAAAGATGCGAAACTCACGTGTTTCTTTCCCACCTTCCCCACTCCTCTTCAGTTTGACATCGACTTCCACGGTAATTAACTTTTCTATGGTGAACATTGTAAAATATTAAAGTGAATTCAAGTTGCCAAATGCGGTCATGATGAAGTTAGGTGACGAAGCATTTTTGACTTTTTTTTATATGAACTTACCGAGCATACGTATCGTTCAACTCCTCGATCTTCCTCCGTACTTCAGACATCGAAAGGGGCTCATGTGATTGTAGAAATACACAACTGATCGCCACCTCCAACAGCTTAACCATTCCCTCCTTGAATTCGTGGCACGTCATGAGCTCCCACTTAAAAATATTAGCAATCATCTTGTGAAGAGCGAACTCGACCAACTGAGGAAGATCTGTACCTTGACCTTGCTCCTTGAGGAGAAGCTGCGGGTGTGGCTCCCCCGTCAGGAGCTCCAGAAGCAGCTGCCCGAAGTCATACACATCTACCGCTTTTTTGTTGGCGCCGAGCGGCAGGGTCGGCCGTTTCGGCCGTTTAGAGCGGCCATAAACAGAGACCGGGATCCACCATGCGAGGAGGCCGAGGCTGTAATCAGAGATCCGGGCCTCGCAGGATGACGTGAGGAAGATGTTGGATGACTTGATGTTCCCGGAGTGAATATCGTGGGCATGCAGGTACTCGATGGCCCGGGCAGCTCCAAGGGCAATCAAAAGCCTGACTTCGCAGCTCAGGGGATGCCCTCCCCATCGTCTGTATGTATGTAATCGGCCGAACAAGCTTTTCCCGGGCATGTAATCGTACAAGAGGAACTTCATGTACTTGCTGTAGAAGTAGCCTCTCAAAGGGAGCAGGTTCTCGTGGTCCATCGCACCGATGGCTTCCACCTTGTCCCGGAAATCCTCGGCCGACAAGTCCTCAATCTCGAGCATCTTCAAGATCACCGTGGTTGTTCCATCGTCCAGGTCAACCTTGTAAGTCATCCCGAACTTCCCTTTCCTTAATTCCTGCTTACTGGCCCTCATAACATCCTCAAAATCGAACCTCTTTGCGGGGTTCCCCAACAACACCAGCTCGCTCCTTTTAGCTGAGACAAGAAATGAACTTGCAATTGCAGTGATATGAAATGTGACGACATTCTTCTGTGGAAGATAATGCTTGTGCCGAGCGGCTATCTAATCACAGTTGGTGGACTAGCAACTAACTTCTCTACAGAAACTTTATGCCTCTTCTGCAAAGTAACAAAGTCATCGATCCTGGAATTTTTAGTCTGTATTCGTTTCATGTGCCTAGAGCCCGAGTTACAACCAAAATGGGAAAAGAACCAAATACTACAGTACACAAGCTTGTGCGTTCTTTTGACATATTATGACCTTCGTTCATTCCTTGTTGATACTTAGGTTTTCCACTAATTCCCTAGAGGAGGAAAATAATAGAAAATAAGACTACGGGCTGTTATCGCATCCGACCACTAAAATAAAGAAGTATACATAGAATCCTGGAATCTGACAACACTGCGCTATAAACTATTGTAGCATATTGATACAGAATATGTGAAAGCTCACCATAGACTCTGTCGGAAACTTCCAACACCCCTCCATCGGGCAGATTCCTGTAAGAGAATATCCAGAGTAAGGCCATAGTGCAACAGCATTAATCCATACGCTTCACATCAAGCATCTTGACACACTAGAATTACACTCATGTAAACCAAAAGTCCGTGTTACTTCATCATAATGCAGGACATAACAGGCACTTTCCGATCAAGAAAGATTATCTATGCAGACTAGGAGACTGTAATAATTTATGTCAGAGGAACAGGAGCTACTTGCTTTGCTGTTCATTGAATGAAATGTGCATAGTAAAAGGTGCAATGGATTGTATGTTGGTAATGTTGTCATAAAGAACCTAGCCCATGCAGTTGTAAACTTTGACAGTTTCTAAAAATCACCGTGACCTTCTAGACAAATCATCATTCGCTTTGATGATCTGGTCAGGCGGTGGCTGGGACTGCCGGTCTTCAATACCTCGCCCCTGATCATAGGCCAAGTAGCGGACCGCAGTCATGGCGGCATTTCGAGCATCGGGAGCCGAACTCTCCTGCAGGAGCTTGACCAGCGGAGGCATGCCGCCTTCATCCACGATAATCGTCTTGATCCTGTCATTGGCTTGCGCGAGCAAAGCCAAATTATTTGCAGCCTTAATTCGAACAGGCAGGGGCCCCATGTGAAGCGAGGCGATGCAGGACCAAACCCAAGCCAGAATCGGCTCATCACTCGCAACCGGGGGCAGCGCGATAAAACCACCACCCTTACCTTCGGGATCGAAGACAATGAGCAGCCACTTCAGGTCCCCGAGAGAAGCGTCGAGGAGGAACGTGATCTTCTTAAATTCGGCGGCACTATTAACGGTGAGGACGCGGCTGAGGATGTTGTGGGGCTTGCACTTGCGAGCTAGGGCTAGGGCTTGCTCCAGGTTCCTGGAGGCCTCGGTGGCGACGCGGCGGATGGGGCGCTCGTAGAGGGACGGAGCGGAGGCTGTGAAGCGGACGAGGGAGTGGAGCATGTCGGAGAGGCGGTCGGCCTGCTTGCCTAGCTCGGAGCACTCGGACCTGAACGACTCGGCCTCATCCACCGCCCAGCGGACGCGCTGCGACAGCAGGATCAGGTGCGACAGCACCTCGTCTATTCGCTTCTCCTCCGGCTCAGCCATTCCCGGAGCTCGCGACGGCGATTCAGTGACTGCGATTGGGACCGATGACGAGTCGAAGGCCTTGGTCAGCAAAAAGGCTCGTGTCGAAAATATCACGAGCGCCGTAAACAGCATGAAGATCATGGTACTAAAGTTCCCCACCCGAGCACAACAGCTTTCTTCAGTCTTCGTCCCCTCTCTTTTGGTTTAGTTCTTCTTGTCATCTGCTCATCCCATTTTCTTCGTTCATCCCGAGGAGGTCAACGGCACGGTGCTACAATTCCACGTCCATTATTTAAGCCTACTTGCGACAACACGGCACAACGACACGCCAACGTCTCGCTTTTCAAAAATAAAAATTTTCGACAAACACGTTATATATTAAATAAATATTTTTATTTTTAATTAATTTGATTTTAATTTATAAATAAATAAAACCTAAAATGAATTTATGCTAATCATTTAACATTTGATATTTTTATTTTTCGAAATTAAATTTTAATTTTATTTCCCACCCACTCAAATCGAAAATTAAAAGTCCTCGAGTGATCCCAAAAAAAAAAAAAGTCCTCCCTCGTATCTTTTGAAATTACTTTTTAATTTTATTTCCCACCCCCACCAACTCCCCAACCCCCTCCCACCAAATCGAAAATTAAAAGTCCTCGAGTGGTCCCAAAAAAAAAAAAAAAGGGTTAATACCTTAAAAAACCCCAAACTGGTACAGTTGTGACAAATTTACCCAAAACTATTTTTTTGACCATGAAAAACCTCAAACTAGTAAACTTGTAATAAATTTACCCCAACTAACTATAAAAAAACCCTAAACTGATACATTTATGACAAATTTACCCCAAACTAATTTATTCGACTACAAAAACCCTAAACCGGTAAATTTGTAATAAATATATCATATGCTAAATTGGATTAATACCACAAAAAAATCATAAAAATTGTAAACTGTGACAAACGGAACGTAAAATCTTAAATTGGTATATTGGTTAACTGTCACGTGTTATTTAACTTAATAATTTGAGAATAAAATTTAACGAAAACTAAGATAAGGTAAATTTGTCACAAGTGTACCGGTTTGGGGTAAATTTATCAAAAGTATACCAGTTTGGGATTTTTGGTGGTCAAAAATATAGTTTGGGGTAAATTTGTCACAAAGTGTATCTGCCGTTTGGGGTTTTTTAGGGTATTATCCATAAAAAAAAAAAAAACTCCTCTCTTGTATAATTTCGAAATTACTTTTTAATTTTATTTTCCACCCCCACCAACCCTCCCCCTCCCCACCAAATCTAAAATAAAAAGTCCCCGAGTGGTCCCCTCAAAAACTCCTCCCTCGTATCTTTTCGAAATTACTTTTTAATTTTTTTTTATTCTTTTAGTTCTCTTCTCAAAACCCTAGCGCGCCCTCCTTCTTCTCCTCCTGCTCGCCGCATAACCCTCCTTCCTCTCAATCTCTTCTTGCTCTCAACCCTCATCAGTCATCATAATCGTTCACCGCCTCGTCTCCAACCCTTCCTCCCTTGCAGCTGCAGCCACGTCGCCGATCCATCACAGCATCATAGAGTGGCAGCCCTCGCCTCTGCTCTTTCTCTCGCCATCTCTCGCCATCGCTCGCAACCTCATCTCTGCTCCCTCGCCCTTGCCTCAACCCTCCATCGTCTTTTGGACACGCGTGTTGAAACGTGTCGACAAATCCGACACACGGTCAACATGTGTCCGACACACTCTGACACATGTCGGACACAACACGGAAACACATGTAACGTATCTATGCAACATAGATTTAGGCCTGAGGATAGAAGAGGAATGTGAAAACAAAATTTAGGATGTTTCGGTGCAAACTTCACGACAAATAAAAATGTTTACCATGAAAATCCGTTTTTAGAAAGATAATTAGTTTTCATTATTTCGCTGTTTAAGAAAAATGATTTCATCCTTGCTGAATGGGGAAGTCATTTCCTCCTTATCTAATCTTGTTGTTTTGTGTAGATTGATTAATTTTTCATCATCTAAACACCAAAAAAATTAAAAAATAATTGAAAATAATTATTCTCAAATAAATGGAACCTTGGAATTCTTTGCACATTTATATGATCCCGTGCCCCTTAGAATTCTTATTTGAATGATTAGAAAAATTAATTCATCCACAATAAATCTATTGACATATATATATCAAGTTACCTAAATATACACGAGATTTATTAATCACTTGTGAATGTTATTTGTAATTATAACATTACTAATCAAATTAATCTTTTTTTTTTCTGTATTCAAATTTATTAAACATGCCGTAGTAAGGAAATTGTACAGAACATCCGTTCTACTATATTTGGCATTCCACTAATATTGTATATAAGCCAATTGACATAAATCTAATGACCTATTCAATTGCTAGAAACATATGAAAACTCAACCCAGCCGGAAGCCCAGGGAATTTGGCGCATTGGATTCTCCTGGAACTAAAATAATACCCAATTAGGGATTAAATCAACTTGTAACAGCTCTCTCTCTCTCTCTAGCTCCGTCTTCATATTTTTTGGCCGAATGTCGTGATACTTCAATTGGTACGTATATGCACAAATGTAGGGTGCATTTATTTCATGAAAAATTTAACGATAAAAGTAAATATTTTTTTGGAAAAGCCTTTCACAGGAATACAATTAATTTTCCTTTATTTAGTAATGTAAAATGATATATATATATATATATATATATATATTTGGGTCTTATTAACAAATGATTTCAATCTCATGACTTTATCTTAGCCAAAAAATATCAAACTTTTAAATAATTTTTTTTATATTTTTTAAATTTTATTATTTTTATTTTTTTTATTTTCTTGTCTTTTCTTTTCTTTTATTTTTCCTCCTTTCTCTACTACAATTGGCTAGTGACACCACAAGCGAGCTCAAGCACAAAGCTTGCCAAAATCTGGTGAGACTCAAGCTTGCCGGCCTCAAGCTCGAAGCACAGGCACGAACCAACTAGGCTCGACCTTGCGCAAGGTTGGTGATTTTGAGCTAAAGCTTGCCAAATCTTGTCAAGCGTCAACCTCTTGCGAGGCCCACAACCTCAACCTCGTGCCTGCAAGCATGAGCCTCGCCAGCCCATGCTTGTGGCCGGCCGCTAAGGCCTGACAACCAACTAAGTAAGAAATAAAAGAAAATGAAGGAAAAAAAAGAAAGAAAAACGACAAATTTGAGATTAGCAACTTCGAAAAATGTTTTCACCTCTTTAAATTTAAGAATTCACTTTCCTTAATTTATACATGAATATTTTCATTGACCAGAAAAGTGTTTTTGGTTGACTAGTTATTTTCTATTAACAAAGCTCATAAAATCAAATCCCGAATAACACTTTCCCCAAAAAAAAACACACCCCTAGCTTAGATTGCAGCTAGTAATCTTATGCCATAGATAATGCATATAACAGCAGAGTCAATGGGAATGATGGGAAAAAAAAAATGATTGTTTCATAATTGATTTTGCATGGAATATCAAAGAATCGGTATCAATGATATGCCAACCAAAGTTCTCAAACATGTCTTAACTTGAAATTTTATAAAATCGTCAAAAAGGAGAATTTAGTTCGCCACTCTTTATTTTCTTTCTAATTATTTCTTTAATTAATTCAAGTTAATACGAAGATTGGCAGTGGGTGGTCATCATTGCAAAGAGAGGGCCCTCATGTGCAAAGGCTACGTAAACTTGTAAGCTTTTCTTATATTGATCTATGCCAGTGTTGTCGGTTGTTATCTATAGTATCATCTTACAGTTATAAAATGGAATATCTTTGAGCTGGGTTTTTTTACTTCATAGTTTAGTTAGGTTTGTATGACTATATATGAGTATTTATACTTCGATAGAATTGACATTGACGGAAAAAAGTGATTTAGTACATGCTATTATAGGAAATTTAGTCTAATTGGTTGTGAAGAGAGGTGCTAGAGCAAGAGTTTACCTACAGAAATTTAATGATTCTTGTTATTAATTTAATTTGTCATTAGATTGGTGATAAATGCATCACTCTAATTGATAACACAACTTCTAATGAGTCTAACAAGTTTGGATTTATGACTAATCAAAATTCCTGATGCTAAAAATAATAAGTTTCCTCTTTTCTCCTCTACCTTAAATATGACTTGTCATATATGACATTCAAAGCAATTGACGAGCAATGTTCTAGAGTCCTATGCGATTTTGCCATCCTGAAGACTACTTAATGTGGTCATCCTATTCAGGTAGTCTATCTTGAAGCTTAGTTATCATGTATTCTCGTTAATGTAGGGAGTCATAATTTTGCTTTAGAGAATGTGAACATCTTATGCCTGTCGCTCTCAGTTGGCCTACTATGGTACTATGTATGTTTTTGGTGCTTTCTACTCTTTTTCCCCGCTTTTACCATAAGTAATGTAGCTCATGAAATTTTCACAAGCAATTTAATGCATGTCCAACCAAAATGACAATCGACTCAAAAATTCATCCGATGCTTAATCCAATTTTATAAGATGAGATGCCACAAAATAATATAAGTTTTCATTAGTCCTCAAAATACATGCCATACCATAAAATACCAACTTTTCCTTTGGATTAAACCTTGCAATGCAACTTCACGAAATACTTAGTTAGAAATTCACCGAAGCAGCACCAGTGAAGACAAAACAAAGGGTTAGTAATAAACTTGAAAGAACTAGAAAATGTGGAAACTTTTGGTTAAAGTAAGCTACGAACCACCAAATTCAGGAATTTCAAACGTTGGGCGTTTTCTTTCTACGGGGTTAGGGCGTCCCGAAGCTATCTTCTTGTGCTTCTTTGGATCTATATCGAATAGTTGAGGCTTGTGATATTATTCATAAGTAAGATCTACCAAAATGGTCATCACATTATGTAGAAAATCATAGTGTTCCTTTAATTAGCTTGGCCCAATTGAAACTAAGGGCGCGTTTGGTTTAACTTTAGGGAAATGACTTTGCATTTTCCAAAGTATCTTTAGAAGAATAGGCATTTGATAAAGGAAAAAGTGTTTGGGTACTCTCATTTTGGTGTATTTTGCAAAGTAGTTTTGAGGTGAAAAGAAAAAGGCAAAAGAGAAAAGGAAAAGGAGGAGATGCTGAAGCAGGGGAATGATTGGGAGGCAGCCGGAGCTGGTGGTTGTGGTGGGGAGGCAGCCTGGGCGGAGTCGCCTAAGTTTGCGACCCGAGCGACGCCGCCCGAGGCCGCGACCCATGTGACTGTGGTGCGTGGGCGACCAAATTTGGCTGGCTGAGCTCCGCTCAACCCGTTACATGGGTTGCGCGACCCAAGCGACGCCGCCTAAGGTCGTAATCCACGTGACGGCGGTGCATGAGCGACCAGATCTGGCCGGCTGAGCTCCGTCAGCTGAGCTCCGCCAACTAAGCTTCACTCTTGAAGAAACAAGTCCAACGAGAAAGACAATGAACAATAATGTTTTAGGGTAAAATAGGAAAACACAATTATCAGTGAAGGCAATATTGGAAGAAAAAAAAATCATTAAACCTCTCTTTAGCATTCTGAAAATGCTGAAAGCCCAAAGCAGATTCGAATCGCTTTGAGCTTTTAGCATTTCAAAGGTAAGCATTTAGTCAAGGAGACCTTCAAATGATGCATCAAACACCTAAAAAAAATTTCAATGACCTTTGGGGGCTCAAAGTCCCTTGGGAATGCTAAACCAAACAAAGACTAACTAGGTTGTTATGTATGGTATGAGCAGTACCCTTCTAATGAACATGGGGTTCGTGAGAAGACTATGCCAGTAGTTGATCCGACAAGGGTAAGGAGCAATCACTAGGTGAGAAAACGCGAACAAGGTGCGATTTTTGAGAAAATCTTAAGATGGTATAAAAGGAATGAGTTAATCGAAATATATATCAAGTAAGAGGAGCATCGCTGGTCGTACGGTCCAACAGTGACACAGACGTCATTGATTTTTGTGGGAGAGTGTATGACAGTTGTCGACCAGCCAGGCATATATTTTGTAAAATTGTAAAAGGACAAAATAAAAATAGTAATAGATAAAAAGGGAGGAGAACCCGTACTCATTTGCCTTAGCCTATATATTAAGTCTAATTCGCTCACTTCAGCCCAGTCTATTAACACCATCGCAGGCCCATAGGTTCATTACCCCAAGCCCAATACTGCAACAATTTAATTGGTCAATTCGTCCGGGCCCAATTCTCTCGATGAGCCAATCACGTTTAGTGGGACGACTATTTTTGGGTGCGTTTGGTAACATTTCGTTTAAAAATTGTTTCGTGAATAGAAATTAAAAAAAAAAAAAGTATTTTTGCTTCAGAAACAATTTTTGAATAAAAATGCGTTTGGTAGATCTGTTCAAGAATAAAAAGAATAGAAACACGTTGGGTAAATTTGTATAATTTTTTATTTCTTTTAATTTTTAAATATTTTTATTTTATTTTTTATATTTTCTTTTTTTTTTCTTATTTTTTTTCCTTTTTTTTTTTTTCCTTCTTTTGGCCGGTCGCACCGGCCGACGAGGGCAGCGGTCTCGCCCAGCCACGGCGAGGCCGAGCCTCGCCGTAGCTAGGCGAGGCTTGGCCTCACCTTGGCTAGGCGAGGCTCGGCCTCGCCTTGGCTAGCGCGAGGTCGGCCTTGCCAGGGGCTGGCGACGCTCGACCTCGCCGGGGGCCGACTCCAGCGAGGTCGCCGGCCAAAGAAAAAGAAAGAAAAAAGAAGAAGAAAAAAGAGAGAAGAAAATGGAAGAGAGAGAAAAGTGTTCCTAAATTTTGTTCCATAAACAAGAAACAACTTTTTTTTTGTTTCTTGTTTCCATTCCAAATGTGTTTCTAGGAATAAAAAAATAATTTTGGAACAAAAACGCAAATAAACTCGTTTATGTTCCTTTTTTGTTTCCAGGAACAAAAAAAACAAAAATTTGTGTTCGTGGTAATAGAAACACATTTTAACAAACAGGCCCTTTTGCCTCTCCAAAAGAAACTCACCTCTCTTCATCACTGCTTCAGCAACCCCTACGATACAAAGCACGCACGCAGAGGCCGGACAAAGCCGAGGAAGGTTTCTGTCACTTCTAAATTTCTCTCGACTGAAACGCCACCACGAACTGCGCTCTTCTCCTTCATTATATTTCACTTTTGTTTTAGGTTTCTAATCATTAGCATACTCTTATAATACTGTCTTATATAGCTATGAATATTAAATTTTATCCGAGAGAAGTTGCAAAGTGGAGTGATTCTTCCTAGTCATATTCGAACTAGCAAACAATTTGCAGACATCTTCACTAAATCCTTGGGTAATGGGAGGATAGAACATATTTGTAACAAGCTAGGCATGATTAATATTTATGCTTCAGCTTAAGGGGGAGTGTTAGAAGTAAGAAGGATAAATGGGTCTTTACCACTTTTAGGGTTTATTTTGATATATATACACACACACACATATATATATATATATATATATATATATATATTAAACTTTATTGAATAATACAATGTACATTTCCCTCACATGTTTTAAGTCGGAAAAATTCACAAGCCTCTCTGGTCAACAATATAAAATGAGTGTCGAACATTTCCCTGTGACTGAAAGCATGCAATAAACAATTCTGCTCTCAACTTATTACCTGAGATGAGAACTTGAGGCAGTTCATTTCAATTGAGGTACCTGCACCAGACTATGTTTTAAGTCGGAAAAATTCATAAGCCTCACCGATCAACAATATAAAATGAGTGTCGAACATTTCCCTGTGACTGGAAGCATGCAATAAACAATTCCGCTCTCAACGTATTACCTGAGATGACAACTTAAGGCATCGCCAAAGATGAAGATGGTTGCTGTTTGAGGGCCAGCATTTTTGGGGGGTTCAACAATATTTTGTGTCGTGATTGCATCTTGAGACGGTTCAAAAGAAGGTATCATTGTCAAGCTTATCTTTATTCGGTTCTCCTTTGGTTCCTCATCACTGGACAAATCAACCATTGTGAGTGAAGTAGCAGCATCTGCTTGTGAGAAAATAATCTGCCCATACACAGATAGTGAACATGAATTACTTTCCAGGAAAAATAAATGAAGTCAAATAACAGATGGTTGGTTTGACGTCTAACCAGTACCTCTGCCATAAATTCCTTAGGAAATTGATTCTGGCGACCCCACCTGACATCCATTCCATCAAACTCAAGCTTCATAACATTATCCGATATAAATGCAGTATTAAACAATGCATGGAACATTGTTTCTCCATGTTCAAGACCAGCATCCATACTCATACACTCCAGCACAACATCACCTTAAACATTACAATGGATGTCCAATTTAACTGTTTCACTGAGTGCCTGCAGTAAAATATATGAACAATTAAAATAGTCAACTACCATTATATCCGTCAATTTCCTTAAGCATCCATGATTCATTGGTGAACTCACACATCAAAATGGACTGGTGGATGAGGCAATGGCCCTGCAATTGGTGCTCAAGAGGGAATATCTATTTTCTTACATTCTTGTATTCCTCGGAGAGTTGTAGTTAGTACTAACTAGGGGTGAGCATGGTCCCGGTTGGGCTGGTCTATCTCGTAACCCTAGGACTAACCCGCACAGCGTTGGTCCTCAATTTTTTGAACTGAAGACCGACCCTATTGAGCTTGGGACCAAGGACCGGTCGGTCCGATTCGATTCCAAGGTCAACTCGAGACCAACTAATAAATTTTTTTTTTTAATTTTTTTGTACTCCTTAAAAAAAGGATTGAGAATTGAACCGACCTAATGGGTTCGGTCCAGTTTCATGATCAATCTAGGACTAACCAATAATTTTTTATTTTATTTTTTATACTTCTTGAAAGGGCAACTTGAGGAAGATCGTACCGACTCAATGGATTCGATGATAAGCAAGGTTAGCTAAGAAATGTAAGCGGTGAGGGTCAAGTGGGGTAAACGTCGAACGTAATGAGCATTGAATGTCGAGCGAAGAGCAACAAGCCAAGCAAGCATCGAGCAGCGAGTGGTATGACTAACCCAAAGGGAGCGAGGCGAGTGTTGAGTGACGAGCGAAAAAGTTATTTTTTTCAATTTTAGCAAATTGAAAACTAAGAGGACAAATAAGACAGAAAATAATGAATATTAAAAGAGGATGCCATAAGCTACCTTTTTGGACGCCATGAGGACTTATCTCAAAAACATTTTTCTCCTTCATAAATTATGACTATTGATATCGTAAAATACATTAAAAACCTAAGTTATTAAAGAATAATGTAAAATTACTTGAACTTCTCATTAAAGAGTTGTTTAGTGTTGTTGACGCCGTTTATTTTAAGGTTTTCTCTATATAAAAAATTATAAATAATATATTAGATAAATAATATATTAGATATTTTAGGTCTTCTGTCAAGGTTGGTCTGGGTTGGACCGACCCGAAACTCTCAGGACCAAGGACTGACCCGCACAGTGCTGGTCTAGGAATTCTAAGACCAAAGACCAACCCAGTCTCCTTAGGAACCGGACCAGGACCGACAAGGTTGGGCAAGTCCAGCGTCGGTCCAGGGTCGGTCCAGGGTTTAACCCTGGACCGATGCTCACCCCTAGTACTAACTACGAAGCAAAACACTATTGCTAGGAAAGCAAAATAAAAGAATGATAGCCTCTAAAAAAGAAAAATAAAAGAACAATAACTCATCCTTCTGACTAGACTGCACATAAGTATGTATTCTGTTTTATATACTCAAAAGGAGACTGAACTTAGCCAGGTTCTCAAAATGCGGCATACTTGCCTTTTTTACAGAATGCGATTGTAAACCTGCGAAACAATGATCTTTTGCAGCTTGATTTAACAGGTTTGACAAATTAACAAAGGGAGAACTCTATGACTAAGACATTCAAAACATTTAGATAACTGTGACTGCCTAAAGCTCCAATCCATAAATCCAGCAAGGATTTACAAATATATAAGGAGAAAAAGTCTGGTACTAGAAACTAATGAATACATGGGAGAGCAAGTGGAGTCATACCTAACAAACATATACAAACAAGATCTCTTGAATAATTTTAGGTTTTTTCGATTGCCAACAAAATTAGAATTACCTGTTTGTAATGCCTCACATGTTCACTCCTTCTGGGTGTGGAGAACAGATCTTTGGGAGTTTGATCAGCAACCATAAAGGGGTCCTGTCCTGTTATCTTAACAGTAGGACGACATGCCCCTTCAACACTTTTGATTACAAGCGCCTTGTCTGGTGGAGGCCAATCTGAACCAGCATTCTGTATGGAAACATAGTGGAGGTATCTCAGCTGGGAAGGCAACAAATTTAGAGTCGATGTCAGCTGCAAGAGTTCACGGGGCACTTTCTTGTAAATCATGTCAAGTGTTTTCTGCTCCCCATCCTGCTTCTTCCTATATAACAAAAGAGAAGCCGACATGAATGCCAAAACTAGCCACACACCCCTTTCACAATGCATCGACAGCACATTCTGTTGCATATCAGATGACAACCATTCATCGGCAGATCTCAAAAGTTGTGGATAATCTCCACTGTCGGTATAGGGCAACCTCCATAATTTGAGGGAGTTCTATGACAGTTATATCATATCCAGACAACAAATTAGCCATTTGGCTTTGGTTATCTTGTTCTCTGAAATTGAGCACCATGAAAGAGGCTGCAGGAAATTGGTCTTGGAGTTTTGCAACTATGCCTCTCATGTAAAACTTATATTCGTCATCCTACAACCAGTCTGTGGTAACTTGGCCGAAAAAAGACCAATCCCAGGTGAGACAGTAATCGAACACTGCATCAACATCCAAATAAGTAAATCATTATGTGCATGAGATTAGTGTACCAAAATAGAGAGAGCTAACAGGAGACATCTATCACCAAGTGCAATCTTCCTTTGGGCTCAGTATGAACTTGATAGACTATGAAACGAAGTACTCATGCAAGAAAGCTTCCAAATCGTGAATGATGACTTGCTACGCAGTCAAAAGTTGTTTAGAAACTAAACCACAAAAACAGCTTCTTAAAATTCCAAGAAATAGCGACTAGAAAAGGTTAGAAAACCCATCTACTGCGGATCATTTCCATTGAGGTGTAGGGTGAGTGATATTTCAAGAGAACTGATGAATAAACTAATGAAATAATCCTCATGGAAATCTTCTGCAGATGAACATCTTGAATGCTTATGACCTTTCACTGGCAAGTTCATTTGGGAGTGGTGAAATATGCATTTATGACTAGTCAGGAGCACCCAGAGGAGCCTTACAGAGAACTTGCAGCTAATTAGCTCTCTATCGGAATATACTTCTTTCTACTTCTAGGCTTTCCAGCTTTTCAAAGAAAATAACTTCTATTTGTATTTTCTTAAGTCTTGGTGAATGACTCATGCACCTACTTTCAGTGCTATGGTCTTTTGGATTGGACACTGGACGACCTACTCTGGTTTTGGGTTTGATCTCAAATTTTTTTTGATACCCTAGCGATCTTTGATGATTAATGGGTTTTCTTCTCTTCAATCCGGCCTGAGCTGAACCCATCTCATCAGAGTTAAGCCCCAAGGCCATTTGGCTTGTCAGTAAGACATTGATGCACCCTCAAAAGCTGTCAAGGTTATGCAGTTGCTGGAAGTTGGTTAAGATGAGTGTGGATATGATCCCAGGTTAAAGCAGGGCTATGGGTTGTGTAAATTGATTGGGACAAGCATTTCCTTTTAGCTGAGACAAGAAATGTACTTGCAATCAGCGGTGATATAAAATGCAATGACATGCTTCTATAAAAGTTAGCGCTTGTGATGTGCAGCTATTTAATCAGGGTAGGTTGGCTACTCACAACAGCCCAACTAATGACATGTCAGAAAGTATATGCTTCATCTGCAAAGTAACAAAGTCATCAATCCTAGAGTTTTTAGTCTGTAGTTGTTTCATGAGCCTAGAGCCCTGTTTTATGACCAAAATGGGAAAAAGACCAAAAACTACGGTACCCAAGCTTCTCTGTTCTTTTGACATTATTACCCTCATTAATTACTTGTCACATAAGATCTCCACTAGTTCCCCTATTGTTGAAGTACTCTAGTGCTCCTAGAGGAGGAAAATCTTAGAAAATTAGACTAGAGGCTGTCATTGCATCCAACCACAAAAATAAAGGAGCATACATAGAATCCTGGAATCTGTCAATATGGCACATATAGATTATTACAGCGTACTGATACTGAATAAGTGAAAGCTTACCATAGACTCTGTCTGAGACTTCCAACACCCCTCCGTCAGACAGATTTTTGTTAAATAATATCCATTGTAAGGCCATAGTGCACCAGGATTAGTCCACATGCTTCACATCAAGAATCTTGACACACTAGAATTGCACCCCTGTAAAACCAATAGTCCATGTTACTTCATTTTAATGCAGGAGATAACACGCACTTTCTGGTGGAGATTATCTCTGTAGACCAGGAGAGAATGTAAGTCTGTAAACCAATAATTTGGTCAGGTGAAAGGGAGCTACTTGCTGTTGTTGTTCATTGCATCAAAATTGTGCACAGCGAAAGGTCAAATAGATCGTTTGTTGGCAATGTTTTTATACAGAATCTAGAAAATTCAGGGATGAACTTTGTCAGTTTCTGGGAAAAGAAAAAATAACCTTGTCCTTTTAGACAAGTCATCGTTCGCTTCGATGATCTTGTTGTGCTGTGGCTGTGACAGCCGGTCTTCAATCATCCTCTGTACTACAGACATTGCAGGTCGCCTCTGAGAGGGGTTGGATGCGCAAGCCATCGCCACCTGCAATAGTCCCATTAACTCATCCTGGAAATTCTGGTAATTACCCAGCTCAGGATCGAAATCATCAACATCCCAGCGCCTTTCGGTTGTGGAATTAAACAAATATGCAAAATCAGCCTCACAAGACATTTTCCCAGTTAGAAGCTCCACAAGCAATACCCCAAAGCTATAGACATCGTCCTTTTGAGGGTCAGCGGCCTTCAGTGCATCTTTCAGAGGCGCCTGGATGCAGTTCGGGCCATAATCGGAAACTAACGGATCATAAGACGTTGTAAGGAGGACACTGGTTGACTTGATTTTTCCATGGAAGACATTGGGACCTTGAGAGTGCAAGTACCCTATGCCTCCGTGTAAAAGTCCATTGAAGCTTCTCAGGGCCATGTAATCGAACAACGGGAGCTTCTCGTCTCTAATGTAATAGTAATCCTTCAGGAAAAGTAGATTCTCGTGTCGCATCGTTCCCGATGCATTCATCGTCTTCCTGAATTCACCAACGGATAAGACCAAGGGCGAAGGAGGAGCTTTTTAGAGAGAGAGAGTTCTTGAGTGAGGTGCTTGAGAGATGTTCGACAAAATGCCCAACACAGAAAAATTTAAGATTTGAGAGAGGGAAACTGAGAGTGAGCGACCACCCCATTCGGTGGCTGCGTTGGAGATGCGCCGGTCGCCAGTCGCCGTCACGCCCTGTTCAAATATAAGCTGTGTTAACCCCAGGTTAGCATACTGCGCATTCATTGGTGGTCTTAAGTACGGTGTCGTGGTGGCTGGGTAGGGAGCGTCCACAAAACCTCCCCTGTTTTTAGTGCCCTGTTTTGTTCCGTTGCGGGTTCCGCCGTTTGTCTTGTGCGCATGATTTTTGGCCCCGTTCGTATGTATGCTGCGGGTCTTGGGTTGTTCCTTGTCGAATGTTGCGGGGCTCGGTTGGCTCGTTTTCTTTTTTCCTGGTCTAATGCATCTCGCCTGATCGACGAAATGCTCGAACCAGATCTCGCTTAGGTCTCCTCTGATTTCGGGTCGGGTCTGGACGTTTGTTGATCCTTGGACATGGCTGATACGTTTTTTTCCTTAGTGCGTCGTTTCCTCGTGCCTATTGTTTCTTTCGAAAGTGGGGGAACGGTCGGCGGTGACTGTAGGTTCAGCAACGTAGGCCTGGGGACTGTTGGAAGTCCAACGTGAAAGTGTGTTCTAGCCGGCTGTGAGTGTTGTGCGCCTGGCCAGAGTCTTCGGGTTTTCTGGGCGTGCTCAAAGGAGACCACGAGGGGATGAAAGAAAAAGAAATAAAAAAGGAATAAAAAATAAGTGGTAGAAGCTAAAGGCGCCTCCCTTTCTGCCTAGGCGGCTAATGGGATCTCAAAATAAAAAAATAGAAATTGTTTTTGGAATCAAAGTAAAATTGAGAACCGGACCAATTCTCAAAATTGGGAATTGAGGACCAGATTGGCTCGTCATCGGTTCCAGTCTGGTCTAATGGAACCGGCCACTTTTTTTTTTTTTTTACTAGAGAGTGGTTGTGCTCCAGACCTATCGATTAATTTGATTGTCAAGCAGTTTAATAGAACCAATTCAAAAGAACAAAATAAAAAATAGGAAAAAAATATAAAGAGAGAAGAGCCCAAACTCAATTGCCTTATATAAACCGATCTGCTTCTTATTCAAAAGAAACGCACTCTGTTGATCGCTTCTTCGGCAAAAGAAACAGGGTCTGGAAGAAGCGGAGGGAGGAGTCTATCGCTTCTTCCATTTTTCTCTTGGCTGAAACTCCACCACGACTCAGCTCTTCTCCTTCGGTTTTATTTCACTTTTGTTTTAGGTTTTTAATCATTTGCATACTCTTATGATGCCGTCTTATATAGCTATAAAAATTAAATTTTCTCATTTGACTGTGGTACTATTTTTTTTTTCCGTTGCCCTTCCATTTTAATATGAAATACGTTATGTATACATGTGAATAGATTATAGCAGAGTTCTAAAGAGTTATCTATGACAATGACAAGTAGGAATTAAACAAGCAATAACACTACGTTGCTTTTGGAAATTTGATGACTCAGCAATTCCGCGTGATTTCAGTGATGCGCATAACCCTTTCATGGAAGGATAATGAAGATTCTCCGTGTATTTATACCATTTCCCCTTACTTTTAACTGTGTCCATTTTGAAAATTTCCTGATAGAACCCATCATTCAATTTTAATGGAATTGTACATTGCAAAACCCATATCCGCTCCAGAACTCATGTCAGGTAATTTTCATAGTTTTGAGAAAAGGGGGCCTAGAGACCATTAAATTGGTAAGGCACAACTATACATCAATGAGGCATCAAGGTGCCACTCGAATTTTCCTATCAAAGAACTAGATAAACCACATGGAGGAATATTATGAAATAGGGGTGAGCATAATTCGAGTTGGGCTAATCCACCTCCTAATCTTAGGACCGACTTGCAGGAAAGTAGGACTAAATTTCGAACTTTCAAATACAACCTGATGCAGCCCACATTGAAGATCGGCTCTCTCGACCAAGAAGATCGGCCCGCATTAAAGCTCGAAGAAACCGATTTTAGTCCACGGAAACACAGGAAGTGACCCTAGTTTTAGTTTCCATGCCCTTTACTATATCTCCTATTTTTGGGACGCTTTGTCTTTATTTCTCCTAGTTTCAACGTTCTGTTTTTATTTCTTTGATGATATGACCTTGTAGAAGACAGACAACTTTTGATGAATTTTGATAAATGAAAAGCTTTGCTTGAAGCAAGCATCATGAACCTTGTAGAGTTCATATCCTTGAAAACCTAGAAGAGATTCCTTGAAGAGTCGGAGCTTTAAATCTGCATCCTTGAAGAGTTGCAATCGATTTAGAAGAATCGGTGTCCCTTTCAACTTTTTTGTATGTTCGTTACTTCCAAAGACTATCCTACACATACCCAAAACTCCAGAAGTCTTTGTTCATTTGGCTTTTTCAGGTCAAAATTACAAAGATATTCATTAACAATGAGATGTTGCGCGAGTCAACCAAACTATAGGCTTGCATACCAATATATATTCAAACAAATTTAAGATAAGTCATGCTCAATTTAAACAATAGAATTGTGTTGGTTTTTTTTTTTTTAGGTCGGTTCGGCGAGATGTGTGGCCGATCGTGGGTGGCTCCACTAAATTGGAAAATTGAGGACGTTTTGACTGTGTTGGTAGTCGAGAGCCAATGTTCGAGTGGGTTCATTGTCCAAGATTCACTAAAAAGCACGCTGGAGTGAAATTAACCGTCGATTTGAGTCGGATTTCGGAAAGATGATGTCACAAGCTATTTTAGGAACGATAGATTTTCGGAGGTCGATTTTTCAATTTTTTGTATTTCCTAAATTGATGGGAAAAAGACATATCTACCATTTCAAATTATTGAGCAAGAAAATTTAGTTTATTTCGAAATTGAAATTAACAATTTGGATAATTAAGTGGATATTAGTGCTAGATTTTGAGAGCTATTGGGGGACAAGCATTTAAGAAAAGAGATGTTGTGTTGATCTTTTCTTTGGCTTGTGGAACACGCACAAACGGCTGGCCTCCATCTTCTCACGCTCGGCAACCCTCCCATCCGCTCATTATTCCTGCTTTAGTTTTAATCTCTCTGCCGTGCGAAGCAATCCCCATCACTCACCTCTCTCCATCTCCGTTACTTCTCTTCCTCAACCGAAGCCCCACTCTCCACTCACGCCAGCGAAGATCCCTGCAGCAGCTCCACCGAGTCCAACGTCTTCAACCCGTGCATATCGTGGAGTCCACGAAGACAATAAGACAACATCATTTCGACGCCAGAAAACTCCTGTTCCGTGTCTCCACTTCACGGAGCTTTTTTTGAAGACGCCGAGGCAGCACCGAAGCAGCTCCGTGCCACGTTTTCAGTCAACCTTGCTGCCTCTCGGACGACCTGACCTACGCTCAGCCAACATGCGACAGCTGCTTCCTTCTTCCAGCACTGAAGACCGAAGTCAGCCTCCACGCATCCGACTTGCCTGTGGGTCAAAGAGCCGACGCCAACGAGGAAGCCCAGCAACCTTCTTCTTCAGCCACGCGACTATATCTCGACCTTGTTGGGAGACTAGCACGGTCCATTGATCCATGAAGACCGAAGCTGCTTTGGTGAACAGAAGCCAGCTACTGAAGCTGGGTTGGTTTTCGTCTTCCGTCCAGCAGCAAACGAAGCACTTGCAGCACGCCTCATCCGAGTTTCTCTCCCAGCTCGTCAGTCCACGCACCTTCCCGGTAGCCCAGTGACCGAAGCTGCTTCCGTCCTCTTTGCTTAGGCAACCGTATGGCGTATTAGTTTATTCGGGTCTTAGTGGGTAGGACTCGCTGAGACGTGGTCTCATTGGTTATTGAATAACCATTTCAGGACCCTGAGGAGGAGCTAAGGAAGAGGAACCTGAAGGGGAGAAAGTATTTTGAAGTAGAAGATGATCCAGAGAGGGATCTTGAAAATAACCCAGATGTGGATTGGGATCCCATCCCTTTTGTGAACCCTGTTTTCGGTGTAGATAGGTCGACTTTTATGCTGTAAATAGTATTGTAATATGCTATGAGTTGAGTTGTTAATGAAAGTGTGGTTAAGAATTTTCAATATGAAAAATATGGCCTACTTTCCTATCCCATTATTTTATTGTCTGGGGATTGATGACTGCTTCCGCATGTGCTTAATAAGAAGAAATGGTCGGCGATACCACTAGGGGTAAGCACCGGACGCAATCAACCGGCGAGGGGACCCTCTCTAGCCATCTTGAGCCTGACGGTACCACGATCTATATTGATGGGGCACCTTATGGGTGAAACCCACATTGATCGAAACTATAGGCCTTACCAGCTCATAGGTCTAGCCCCTAGGGCACCCATAGAACGAAAAGGAGTTTGAGGAATCGCAAAACGGTGTCGTTTTGCATGCTCATGTGATGACAAATTCCAAAAACGATGTCGTTTTGTGTCCGATGTGTAAATAATTAGTATAAAAATTAATTAAATTTAATTTAAACTTAATTTTATTTACAATATTCTAAAAATTAAAAACTAAAAAGGGGGGTGCCGAAGGGGCGGCGAGGCCCGAGCCTCGCCGCCGCCGGGAGGCCGGCGACGGAGGGGAAGGGTCGGCCGAGAGGTTCCACCACGACCCTTGCCCCAGATTTGGGCAAGGGTTTGTGGGCCCTCGCCACCTCCCCGCCATCACCGGGAAGGGCTAGCGATGGTGGGGGAGCATCGAAGCCAAGCCCTCAAGGTTGACTAAGCCTTAACCATCAAACACAAAACGACGTCGTTCTTGCAATTTGTCACCATATCAAGTGCAAAATGATGTCGTTTTACACCAAACTCACCGAAAAATTGCCACGTTAGCAATTTGGCCGGATTTTGGCAAAGTGGCACTTAAGTAATCCACTTTATTCGATTTTGGCACTTAAGTGTACCTTTCTGAAGTTTTGACACTTAAGTTTTCCTCCGTGCCAAATTTTGGCACTTGGGCTGTACTTCTGCTGAATGGAAAGTAAGAGGTCTGCTCTGTGATCTTCTTAAGCCAACCCAAAAACTCAGGAGGGGCCATCTATGGACCTGAAATGGTTATTTAATAACCAATGAGATAACGTCTCAGCAAGCTCTACCCCCTAAAACTCAATTAGTAAATCAATACGCTATCCAAGCTGCCTATGCATACACAGGTCAGAGGACTTACCTTGGCCTCAGATTCTACCTGCATATTAGTACAATTCAATAGGCACCGAAACAATCACATCATAGATCAATATTTTGATCAATCGACTTAATCGATTACATGTCAGTCGGCCCATCTCAAGGTCATTTCCATTTAATCAATCAATTCACAATATCAGATCAAAGCAATGATCAATCGACCTAATCGGTTATAAGTCAGTCGAACCATTTCTAAGTCATTTCACTCCACACTATATAACTTCCAATAGTATACTTAGTCACAGAGCTACATTAATGCTCTCGGGTGTCGTTTTCGCCAGGGTGACGTATGTAGAAGACAATTACGAGTGTTCTTTAAGGTGCCATTTTCGCCAGTGATATGCCTAATCACTGAACCATATATGTTATAAATCATGTATATTCTTTCTCTATGGTGCCGTTTTCACCAACGTGATGTATACAATAGATAGTTACGTGCGTTCTTTAAGGCGCCGTTTTTGCCAGTGATATCCTTAATTACCGAACCACGTATGTTCATAATGATATATGTACTAGAGCGTTACGTGAGTTCTTTAAAGCGTTGTTTTCACCAGTGATATCCTTAATCATCGAACCACGTAGGTCTATAAATCATGTACATGCTCTCTGGTGTCGTTTTTGCCGAGGTGATATACTTAATCACAGAGCCAATATAAACAATGTACGTACATGTTCTCGAGCGTTGTTTTCGCCGGGGTGATATATTTGATCACAGAACCATTATAAACAATTTACTTGCATGCTCTCAGGCGTCATTTTCTCCGGGTGATATAATAAATCACAGAGCCACGTGCTACATAATTCTTTCCCAACTTTATAATACTTGATATTATTGACCTAATTGATCTTAGCCAAGACTATATTTAATTCATTCTCATGGCTTCCTCCACTTTATAGCCCATCAAAATATTATTGGCGCTATATAATTATACTCAGTTATCTACCAATCAATTACTCAAATTCCAAACAATTTAGGAATAATTCCTCAAGTTGCACAATCAATTCAATTCAACACAACGTAGAGCTCAAATAAATAAACAGGCTGCACCACGACAATCAGCATAAAATTCGGGTCATCGACTATCCCCTGCTTAATTTCTGGAAAATGAATAATTAATTAAATTAATTTCGAAAATTAATAAATAATCCAATTTAGGCCCGTAATGCCTAATTGAAGCCCGAGACGGGTCGGGAAAAATCCCGAGATGCATTCAATAAATAATATAGGCTATCCTCTAGCTAATTACACTAGTCAAAAGCCTAACATGCATCATAATTAATTAATAATCACTAATCTACTCTAATCTAACCACCTAATTGCACTTAATTAAATATAATCAACCCTTAAGCATCATTAGCAAACTAAGTAAGGATTAGTAAGCTAAACTCACTCGTTTAACAATCCGCTCGGATCAAAACGTAGGGAACGCCATGGGGGACGTTTTTCTCCAAAGGTGGGCCAACTTTTGAGGTCCGAAACTACCTTAACACGGGCTTGGAAGTTGCTGCAAAACCCTCTTTGTTTCTATTCTGATCTTGCTGAAATGGTGGCCAAAAAGTTTGGTTTAAAGCAAGAAATTGATCGGTAAAGGTGGAAAAGGGCAAACCAGCCTTGGTGGGGCTTACTGGTGGCTAAACGGGCTCTGGCTTGGCCCGACCAGTGGCTGTGATGCACAGCAGAAGCGGCTGGACGGCGAGATTGGAGGCGGAGAGGGCAGGCGGTGCGCGGGTAAACGGTGCATCCTTGCCCCGAGATGAATCAATACTTTCTAGTCGAGCTACATCACATACTGTTTACACTACAGCATGGGTGTGCGAATGGCAGCGATCCGGTGTGGCAGTGGCGTCCAAGCGGCGACGGCTGTTGCTCTCTTTCTCCTCAGCTGCTAGTCGTACGGTTTGGAGGAGGGAGAGGGTAGAGTGGCCGACCAAGGAGGGGTGGGGGAGAGATAAGAGAGAGTGGGCCACTATTGCCAATATTTTCCACAAAATATCTCTTACAATCATCCTAGGCCAAATATCAACCCTTGGCTCACAATCCACCAACCATGCTCACTTAGAAGCCAAAGTGGACCAAAGGTTGTGGGTTGGTGGGGGCACACGAATTTGGAAGCATTTTCTCTCAATTGACACTGATCCTTACTCGATTCAATCTCATTTGGCTTCAATAAAATCAAACAACCTACCATAGATCATCTTGGCTTTTTTTCTCACCCATATATCCATCTTGCTTCCCAATTTTGAAATCAAAAACACTCTCCGGCCTTTTCTGCACAAAACGGTCATAAACCGACTTTTCCCAAAAGGTCTTGGAAAAAAAAAAAAAAAAATCTTCCGAGAGAGTCATAGGTCTTAGAATTTATTGTGACATGACAGAATCTTCAATTTCTGAAATTGGACTTGAATTCACGATTAAATTCCATTCAGTGTGTTTTTAGCGTAACTTAAACTACTGGGTAGTTTTCGGAGATTTTTAATGCAAATGACTCATGATCGATTTTCTTTGAACCACTATGAACCCACTTGACTCATTGACGATTCTCGATTGTCGTGAAAATCTCAATGATACAATTCCAAATACAGGATACCAAAATGACAATAAAATCATATTAGTGCTGATCGACGAGAATTTTCCAATTTAGTGGAGTCACCCACGGTCGGCCACACTTCTCAGTTGAACAAACCTATCTCTGATCTCAAATCGATTTTAAACTGTGCTGTAAAAGCCTCTAAAGATGAGCACGGTCGATAAGTCGATTTATAGTTGAATTCTCAAGTCTATTGCCTTAAAATTCCTTAATGGCTTCCCTGGATAGTATAGTTATTTCGAGAGTGATCGACTCTGAGAACAGCTCTATAGACGCGTCAATAAAATGCCCGACTAATTCAGTAGAAAACAAGGTTGAAAATTTGGGATGTCACACAACCTACACAGTGTTGATCCTCGATTTTTTAGACTGAGGACTGACCCTATTAAACTTGGGACCGAGGACTGGACCGACCCAATGGGTTCAGTCCGATTCCAAGGTTAAGATTAATCGATAATTTTTTGTTTCAATTTTTTGTATTCCCTAGAAATACATATCTACCACTTCAAATTACAAATTCATTGAAATTTCAAACGCCTACAATTTTAAAAAGACAACAATAGAAAAACCTACTAAAAGCAAGAAACCATAAAAACGATTAAGATCGCTCCTGGAGATATGTGACAAGATGGGAAGTTCTTGTAATCATCTATAAATTATACTCGTAACACCATATGTAAAAGCGTTATAAATATTATATTAGATATATAATATGTATGTATGTATGTATACTATTTTAGATATATTATACATAATATATAAAGTCAGGGTTGGTCCGGGTTGAACCGACTCTAAACTCCCAAAACCGAGGACCAACCAATATAGTATTGTTCCAAGAATCTCAAGACCAAGGACCAATCCAGTCTCACTGGGAATCGGACTAGGACTGGTAGGGTTGGACCAATCCAAGGTTAACCCTAAACCAATGCTCACCCCTATCATGGAAAGCCATACATTCTCTAGATCTAACAATATAGTTTGCAATCCAATTTGCTCAAGTACTCACTATAAGAAATTTGCAACTTGACTTCCCATTGCCTCTAGATGGCTAAGGGAATCTAATTAACCAAAGAAACCATGGATGACCTAGAGGAGTCAGATTGTTCAATCATATTGAGAACATAACCAAAGTGGAATCCTTCTCTAGTATGACTCTAAGGTGGTTCAAGTTGCAAGCTAATTGAAGCCCCTTAACAACAACTCAGAGTTGAGCTTTGATAGGAGAGGAGATGCTATTGCAATTAGCAAAGCCTCCAAAGCACTTGTCCTCCTCCATTAGTAACCTTCATTGGACAAATTGAATGGAGAGTCAAATATACAAATATATGTGTGTGTGTGTGTGTGAAGGACTTCACATGTAGCAAATTTTCTACCTTATGATTTCAACATTATTAGGATTGTGGCAAGGATTAGGTAAATTGTGATTTTGTATATAAACATGAGGTGTATTTGAATTGATGTATTGAACTAGGCGAAGTGAAACTTGTACCTATTCACTTATCCACCTAATGTACTGACACACAACTAGTATCGATTTAATTTCATTTGAATATAAACCGATATGTTTTATGTGTTCATTATTGAGTCAATATTTTTCTTTCATATGTAAAATGCCACCGTCACTACTATGATTTGAGAATGTTCAAGGTATGGACGACAATTCTCGACATGACATAAGAACACGGCCCAATTTTTATTTCGTTGGGGGTGCTTGTGATTCCTTGTTTTAGGATGTGCAATCAAAATCGGAAAATTGCGAACTTCCTAACAATGTGAAAAGTTATTCCTCCACACTCGACATGCTCTTGAGAAGCTCGTCAAGATTCATGCTTCCCAATGGTTTACCCGACATCCCAGCTGGTTTTGGACCTCATCGAGCGTGAGGCTGTAGAGACGCTAGAGAGAGCCTTGCCTGGACGACGGGTGCGACGCGGTTTCACCACCAATGCCGGCACCAATATTATCCCTGGAGAACCCATATTCGAGGAAAGAGATTGTGAGACCTAACCCCTATGATTCGTGGACATTGCTTGAAATGAATCAGACAACCAATTAATGAACAACCTTTTGAGGATCTGGAAGGGTGTTGATGCAGGAAAGAAAAAAACGATAAAAATTTGGGCGGCAACCCCGGATGGTGGCGATATAAATTCGAGAAACCATCGTGAAATAAGCATCAGATGTCTCTTACAAAACGCTTGCAAGCCCTCCCCATGTCACGCGGCCGCCACCGTGTGATGCAGACAAGGCCTGCAGGTCCTCGCTTTTGAGCAACAAAGGCCGGCGGCGCTCACCGATCCTCGCGAACACCCAACAAGGGTCGTCGGCCCTCACTGACAACTTAAGGAGGCCGGATCTTCCATTCTTTAAAAAAGAAAAAAGGAGATAGCTTTCTTATTTTTTAATTGCTAAACTTTTTCTTTTATGATCTTTTTTATCTTTTATTTTTTGAATATATCAAAATTATTTTCTGATCTGGTACCACATCAGTGCCACCTGTCTTGATAAAGTAATAAAAATGACATATCAGCATTCTCCGTTAATCAAATTAGATGGAGTTAACAGAGGGATTTAATTACACATATTTGACAAGCTTTAGAACTTAGTTGCACTTTTTAAAAGTTTAAGGATTTGATTGCACTTTTACAATAAGTTTTAGGATTTTTGGTGCACTTTTTCCAAAAGACAAAAAAAGACAAGAAAAGAGAACAAAAACATTTATAATATTCCTCAAAACAACGGGATTTTGGGTGGTGTCTTATGTGTCGAATCGTTGGTTGCACCACATAGAATGACTAGTGCTGATTAGACTACTATGTCAACGATTTTTGGTCTAAATTGGCCAAGCGTATTATATTGGAAAATCATCATAAGGTTTAAGACTATATTGACCAAGTTTAAAAGTTTAAAACTGAATTGACATTCCTACAATATATTTAGGACTTTTTGAGTTATTTCCCATTTGTTAATATCAAACTAGCGAAAAATTAATATTAAATTAAAAGGAGCGTGAGATGTTTTGATGCTACAATAAAGACACACCAAATTATATCTTAGAGTGCGATGCTGACCATACTCCGAACATGTTTCCGTCATAAAAATATGTTTTGGAATAGTAATATCTACTAAGTAAAAAAATTGATGTGACATTCCGATTTTCCAATTCTATTTTCAATAAATTGAGACGGGTATTTCGTTGGCACGCATATAGTTCTTTTCCTTGAGTCACTCATGTGGAAACTAGTCTATCGGGTGAAGTCGTTAAGAAATTCTAATGCATCAGACTCGAGAATTTGACCCGAAAGCGATCTTTCGACCGAGCTAATCTGCAAGGGTCATTACGACACAATTAAAAATCAATTAGAGATCGGAGATAGATCGACTCGACAGAGGCATGTGATCAGGTGTGGGTGATTCCACCAGATTGGACAATTCTTGTCGATCGGCACTGGACCAACTTTTCTGTCGATTGGGTACCCTGTGTTCGTATTTGAAACCTTGAGATTATCCCGACAACCGAAGATCGCCAATGTTTCAAAGATGTACATTGTGGCTTGAGATGATCAACCACATGTCAAATGCATGAAAATCCCTAAAGGCTACCCGGTAGGTTGGGCCGCGCTAGTATCGTGCCAAAGTGAAATTAACCGTGAAATTGATATCGAGTTCGAAATTGGAAGTCATGGTGTGTCACAAATCATTTTAGGATCATTGACTCATCTTTGGAAGATTTTTCATGCAATCAGAGTTTTTCAGCAATTAAATCAGAAAATGATTAATTTGACCCGAGAAATTAGTAGGCTCGCCTTTGGTCTTGCTTTCAGGACTAAGTTGGTTCTATGGACAAGTGAAAATGTGAATTGAAGTGTGGTGATATCGGATTAATTTTATGGACTTTAATTTGATTCAATTGGAAGAGAATCGAGTGGAATTGAAGAATTGGTTGTACAAGATTTTATGCCCCGGCGGAAAATGAAATTGGACCTATTGAAGATAGTTGTGGAGGATTTGAATTTTAGTGGAAGATGACATCACCCTATGTCATGGTGGTTGGCCAAATTGAAGAAGAATTTGACAAGTGGAGGGGGGAGATTGAAGCAACTTCTTCTTCAACCTTGGGAAGAGAGAGAGAGAGAAAGAGAAAGGGGAAGGAAGGGAGCGGCTCGTGCGTGACCAGCCAGCCCGCCGGAGCCCCTTCGCCGTTCGCCCGTCGCCGCCAGCTCACCCCCGGAGGTCTCGCCGTTCGTCCGTCGCCGCCCCGCACCGCCCGCACGCCGCTCCGCCGGTCAGCTCGCCTGCTCGTTGCCCTCGTCCGCGCCAGCTCGCGTTCCAGCAGCTCGTCCGAGCTGCTCGGGCCTTCGCCGGAGCTCCCTCCGCCGCCGTCGACCTCCCCTTCAGCCCATCCAAGCCCTCGCCGGTCTCCTTTGCCCATTTCGACCCGAACCAGCCGCCGTTTGGCCCTCCTCCTCCCGTGAACAGCAGCCAAGAAAATGGGTATGGCAGCCCGTGTTTGGCCCATTTTGGCCGCCTTCCCGAGCCCGGATGCTCGGCCCGCCTTGAGGAAAGTCGATCCTCGCGTCGTCCTCGTCGTTTTGGTCCGCTCGGCTCGCTAATCCGGTGAGTTTAGCTCACTAAACCTCGCTTAGCGGTAATTATGCTTAGGGAGGTTTAATTTATGTTAAGTATTATTAGGTTGTTAGTTTAGATTATTTAAGAGTAGATTAGATTAAGGTGGTGTTTTAATTTAAAGTGTGCTTAATTAAGGGTAAGTATGTTTATTTAAAATAAGCCTTGATTTGACATAAATGAATTTACTTTTGATTTATTTAAATGTCCCGAAATTATTAAATAATTTAATAATATATTATTGTTCGAAATTATTAAAATATTATTATTTAATTATTTTCGGAATAAATTTAATTATTTATTAAATTCGAAAAACCCTAAATTCTCATAATTTCGTGCCGTCGTAGCCATTTGCGTAGTCGATTTTGAAATTGATGGTTGGATATTATAAATTGAGTATGGATTGTGAAAAATATGGATATTATTATTTAATTAATTTTCGGAATAAATTTAATTATTTAATAAATTCTGAAAATTATTTTGGAACCTTAGGGCGCGTTTGGTTGTGTTTGTTTTAAAAATTGTTCCAAGAACGTAAATAGAAAAAGTATTTGTTCCGGGAACAATTTTGAACAAAATACGCGTTTGGTAAACTTGTTCCGGGAATAAAAAATAAACGAAACATGTTTGGTAAATTTTGATAATTTTTTATTTCTTTTATTTTTTCTTATTTTTCCTTTTTTTTTTTTTCTTTTTCATTTTTTTCTTCTTTTGGCCGGTCGCCGGCCAAGGCCGAGCTCGCCCGGCGGCGGGCAGGCGCGGCTCGCCGGGCCACCGCCGGGCGAGGCCGAGGCTCGCCGGCCGTTAGGCGAGCTCGGCCTCGCGCGGCTGGGCGAGCTCGAGGCCGGATCTCGGGCGAGATCGAGCTCGCCCGGGCCGGCGCGAGGTCGGCTCGCTTGATCCGGCGAGGCCGAGCTCGCCCGGCGGGCGAGGCCCGGCCTCGCCGGATCTGGGCGAGATCGAGCTCGCCCGGGCCGGCGCGGTCGGCCTCGCCATGGCTGACAGGCGAGCTCGAGCTCGCCCAGTCCCGGGCGAGGCCGACCTCGCCCGGCCGGCGCGAGCCTCGGCCTCGCCGAGCCACCGCCAGTCGGCGTCGCCCGGCGGTGGCTCGGCGAGGCCGAGGCTCGCCGGCCGCCGGGCGAGGTCGGCTCGCCGGGGGCGAGCTCGAGCTCGCCCAGCCATGGCGAGGCCGACCTCGCCCGGCACGGCGAGCCTCGGCCTCGCCGGGGACGGCGAGCGTCGGCCTCGCCGGGGGCCGGCGAGCCTCGCCGTGGCTGGGCGAGGCCGCCGCCCCTCGTCGGCCGGTCGCCGGCCATGGCCGAGGCCGCGACCGGCCAAAAGAAAGAAGAACAAGAAAATAAGAGAAAAAGAAAAAAAAAAAAGTGTTTCTCATTTGTGTTAAACGAGAAACACAAAATTGGTGTTTCTCGTTTCTGTTTTTTTTTGTTCGGGAACAAAGAACAAAAAGGAACAGAAACGCACACAAACGCGTTTTGTTCCTTTTTGTTCCAGGGAACAAAAAAACAGAAATTTCTGTTCGGGAGCAGAAATAGGTGCAACCATGCGGCCCTTATTTTCTCGGAATTTCGTCTTGATCGTTGCTGTGCATTTAGAAATTGAATTTGATGAATGGATGTGGCAAGTTGAGTGTTGATTGTGATAAATATGGATTTTATTCATAAAAATCCAAGTGTCGGGTTTTGATGCAAAAATTGGATTTTAATGATTATATTAAATAGTGGGGTTTGAAAAAGTGATATATTGGCTTTTTGATTCGAAATTAGCGTGTCCCCACGCACGTGAGTAATTTCTGGAATATTTTTAATATGAAGAAAAATGGCCGGGATCACTGTTTTAAGTGGAAGCATTGAGTGAAATATAAAGTGTCATGGGGCCGAGTATGCTTTGGCTGTGTGATAACTAAGAGGAATCGTCCTGAGCTGTTGAGCCGGACTTGCCCCTATATGGGATGCCCACGCGGTGGATGTCGGTCGCGGTAGAGGCTGGGCCGACTGGATCGATGTTCCTTCGGGAATGCCGTCGACGTAGTGACGAAGCCGCGCTCCAAGGGGGGAGGCGATACCTAGCATTAATGTTAGAAGATAGCCGAACTGCGAATAGGCTATGCCCTTGTGTGGCAGTGAATAATAATTGGAATGCGTGCTAAGTGCGATTGTGATTTATATGAAAGTGATGGCGTTCCAATTGTTTGAATTATTATTACTACCTGTGATTGAGTGATTTGAATTGTGCTAACCTGCAGAAAGAACTGAGGCGAGGTAAGTTCTCTGTGTGATGTGGCTACGCCACCCTTGGGCGTATTTTCTTTCTAATAGGGGTTTAGGAAGTGGAACTTGCTGAGACATTGTCTCATCCCGGTTTGGGGATTAAAATTTCAGGTCCTTAGATGGCGGTCGTGGAGGACCCGAAGCCCTAAGTCTGGAAAGGTGGAGACTGAAGTATTAGTGAACGTGTCCTGCTAGTTGGTTTTAGGATAGTTCCCCTTTTGTCGAGCTGGTCTATTTTGTAGACAGTCCAGAATTGTATTTAAACTTATGTGTTTGTAAATGAGTGTTTGGTATTGTGATTGATTGCCTGTTTTCTATTACAAGTTAAATGTCGTCGGGGATTTGTTTCACTTTCGCATGCGTAATAAAATAAATGGGTCGGCGACATATCCCGAGATGTCGCATAATTGATCGACTGCAGTGGGATGTGCGCGCGCTCGGGGTTCGGGGCGTGACAATTGAAATTATGAAAAAATCACCAAAATGCCAATAAATTTAAAATATATGTGGTGTGTTGATGAATTCTTCTGGATACACTGAATAGGTTGATGGGTATTGTCTCGAACAAAATTCATCAAAATTGCCTTATATTTGTCTCAATTAGTCCAAATGCATAACCATTTACCTGACTTTTTAAAACAAGCGAATGTGTGACAATAATTGACAAAATGAAGTCTAAATTTTGATTACAAAATGTTGCTAGGTTCATTAAGGCTAATTCAATATGTATTTAGCTTATTTTTCTTGGTGAAATAACATGCAGGCACATATTTTTCGTTTATAACTTTTTGATATTATAAGTATATTTTCTTTACTGCACTGTATATATAAGGAACAAGTGCTTAGGACTATTGATGTTGTCCCCATCCATAATATAGCAAAAACGCAACCAGAGAGTGTACCTATAATACGAGCCATGTCGTAAGTTCAAGAAGATCAGTGAGTCTTCCACATGGAGACATCAAAATGGTCAATCCACTCGCCAAGCAAACCATTGGCTCGACCTCTCAGGATGTTGTTCGGTTTTATCAAGTGTAATAGCTTTTCAGAAGATGCAATATCAAGTATGCACAATGAGTATTGACATGTTGACGACCTTGATGTTGGTCTATTGCACTCAGTAAAACTCCAATTAATTCATGACGAGAGGATGAGCCCATCATCTCTTGTTTTGTACAAAATTAATAGTTGTATTTGTAGAAAATCTAATTCCACTGAGATTGTAATGACAAGAGGATGACATGATAAACTCGTGTAGATACAATGTGTACATTGTATATCTGTTTATACTCACTATGGAAGGGATGGCAAAAAGAACTGTCTACCTAGCATACAAACGCAAATGCCTATGTTACTCAGTCGCCGACATGTCGAATTTATATGTACTCTATCGGATATTTTGAATTTTGGGACCCATATCCTGTCAAGATGTAACTTTTTGCAATCATGTATTCGCAAAGATCTCAGTTTCTTGAAACTCGAAGTTGGATCAAGCACCTCGTCTAAAGATCTGCATCCTTGTATACACAAGTCTTCCAATGACTCCAAAGTTCCTTGAATCTTCACAAGATTATGACATCGTCGTAGGTAAAGTTGTGTAAGCTTCTTCAAGTTTGATAAGTTGGGCAATCTCTCAAGTAGAGGAAGTTCATCCATCTTTAATATCATCAAATTCTCCAAACCCTCAAAGCTTTTGATTTCAATCAGACCATGACAGTAACGCAAGTGAAGTTCTGTAAGCTTCTTCAAATATGAAAGATCAGGTAATCTCTTCAGTAGCGGAATTTCTGTTAGCTTTAAAGTTTTGAGGTTACCCAAGCCTTCAATGCTTTGCACATCGATTAGATTATGGCAGCGCCCCAGTTGCAGTTTACTGAGCTTCTTCAAGTTTGATAGATCAGGTAATCTCTCCAGTGGCAGAATCTCTATGAGCTTCAAAATTCTGAGACTCACCAAGCCTTCAATGCTTTGAAGATCAGTTAGATTAGGGCAGTGCCCCAAATGCAGAATGACTATGTTCATCATGGAAAAATTGGTGATCTTAACTTCTATGGGAAAATGATGCCACGAAAGGCATCTCAACTTGGAAAGCATACGCGTGTTGTTTTGTAGATTGGCTTGGAAATCATTTGAAGGACAGTTATCCCGGAAAACCCTCACTTCAAGGTATCTTAGATCAGACAACCTCTCAGCTTCTTCGTTTGCAATATAGTATAGCAACTGAGGGTCAAACTTTTGGCAAAGGGCTTCGATTTTTTTGGTTCCCTGCGACAGTAAAACAGAAGGGCAAGTATATTATATTGAACAAGTATAATTGTCATTCCAAACATGAAAAGTAAATCTAAGCATTACTATAACCGAAAACAAGTTTTTACAGTAATCATGAGATGAGAAATACCTTCCCTTAAATATTATTGAGCAAACAATAACAGTGAAAATGCATAAACTTTGTCAGCTCGATGGGGATAAAGTAATTGAAATGCGACTTTACCTCCATTTCCATTGCCACCTCCAAACCTTCCTCATGGTTCCAAAAACGAGTATGCTTTTCTTGTTCCTCATTGCATTCTTGACGAACAATGTCTCTACCGAGGCCTCTTAGCTGATCATGCATCCAAATCTTATTGTCTTCTGTGATTTTTATCAAAGACATTTTCTGAAGGACCTCGAGACCTTCCTCTGGAAAGAGATTGGAATCTTTCCATAAGTGGAGCACCATCCTTCGATCAAATCCAGTGAAAAGACAAGCTATATCAAGAAAGATATGCTTTTGCCAATCATCCAAGGCATCATAACTTGTTTTCAACTTTCTTTTTACTTCATTGAGAGGAACTTGTTTCAACTTCTTCAATATCACATCCCAAACATCTTTGCTTCTGTGTGGAAGTAGTTTACCTATAGCCTCAAGAGCAAGAGGAAGTCCTCCGGTACTTTTGACCACTTTTGTGGAGAAAGCAACATGGTCGTCTGAAGGGTAATCTCTTCCAAAAGCATATTGGCAAAAAAGTTGAAGAGATAGATCGAAGTTCATGCTCATAAGCTCATATGGATAACAAACCTCAGAAACATCAACGATATCCCTATTTCTACTAGTTATGATAATCTTACTTCCTAGACCGAACCATGCAGGTTTCCCTATCAATGCGTCCCAATGAGTCATTTGATCCACATCATCAAGTAGCACCAGAACCTTTTTACCGCATAACCTTTTTTTAATCATCTTAATTCCTTCCTCAACATTGCTAATGTTTGACTCCTTTATTTTTAGGACGTCAGAGATTAGTTGATTCTGCAAACACTCAATGCCCTTTAGCTGTGAGGTTTCTCTGACATTAGAAAGAAAGCACCTGCCCTCAAAACAATGTGATAGCTGGTTGTAAATGATTTTGGCAAGAGTAGTCTTTCCAACGCCCCCCATACCATGGATTCCAACAATTTGAATGTCCTTTGAGTCGCCACATACCATTCTATTGATTTCCTTCACATGATGTTCAATGCCAACCAAGTAGTTAGTCACCGGCAGATAAGAACTTTTCAACTCAGCTAGGACCTTCTGGACAATAAGTTTTACAAGCTCTCCTTCACGTCTTATATTGTGGAAAAAAGAAAGAAAGAAAAGGAATTATGAGTACGAAGAAATAGGTACGTTAAGCATTATATAGAAGCTATGATGAATCTGAAATGTAGAAACCACAAAACCAAGTACCTAGTGGGCATTGAATTAATGTCCCATCCTTTTAGATCGCCAACCTCCTTCAGAGCAGCCTTCCACTTGCTGATAACCTTATTGTCAAATCGCTTTTCGTGCGAAACAAAAGCATCTCCATAAGACCCAGTTTGATGACGAACCTCAGAGGGTGTAATATCGTAAAAAATGGGCATGATCTTTTGTCTTCTTGATTTCCTACACTTTACCATTTGTACCAACTCATTAAGACACCATTTACTAAAAGCATAGCCCTTGGAAAATATGGGAATTGAAATTTTTGAATGGTTGATTGCTTTGAGTAACTCAGGAGCAATCTCGTCTCCAATTCTCAGTTCGTCATCATCTCTATATGTGTGGATTCCAGCAGCTAATAAGCTTGTATAGAGGAAATCTGTAATGCCCGAGCGAGTATCAGGTCCTCTAAAACTCAAGAAAACATCATAATCAAATCCAGATGACGTGGAGGTTGATGATATGATGCCATTGAGCTGGCAAGATTTTTCTTCTTGTGGCATTGTTATTTCAGGGATTTGTGCTGAATTATGGACAAGTTCCTCAGGGGCTTCTGCACTGTCACTGCTAACAGCTGACGAGGATGCACATTCCCTACCAGAAGTTACCTCAAAGTTAGTTGCTGTTACAGCTGCTATTCCTTCTTTCCAACTGTGAAATTTAATGCTCTTAGCTGTTTTTTCATGGAACATCATGCCAGAAAGGCCATAAAAGAATTGTGGTCATAGTTGGAAAATAGGCAATATGATACATACCTACAGCCAATTGTTACAGAAACTGGATTACAGATAGCATTAGCAGGACTTGATTGTTCAGGAAGAGAATGTTATCAAATCCTATTGCAGAGTTGCACTAGGTATAAAAAATGTTTCCCAAGTTTGTTGACTTTACTTGACAATAATTAGTAAGAACTTTTGAAAAAATTTTGTGAACTGATGCCATGAAATATGCTCCAATAATATAGTCAAGAAGCTCTGCAGGCATAGGCCATGGCCCATAGTTGCTCAATTCATTTGCTAATTCCCAAATGAGTTTGCAACCAAAATTTAAAAATGCACACTATAGATTGGCAGATAAGCTAAACTCAAAGTTTGTTTTACCGGAGGGAACATCTTGAGATTTCCACAGAAGAGACCAGCTGCTGTTTGGGGGACTGCAGGGGTTCAATATTCTTTTCAGTAAGCATTGCACTGAAGCTTACAGGAGATCCATCTGGAGATAGTGAAGAGGAGGCAGAGTCTGAACTTGAAAGAGATCCATCAAGAGCTGAATACACTGGCGCTTCTAACTGGGAAGGAAGCGTTGGCCATTCTCGAACTTCATTATCTTCGTGAATTATCTTAGCATCTTGAGAAAGAAGCACACCATAAACTGCTTTGTCTTCAACCTGCAGTTCTTGGGCTTCAATCTCTCTTTGCTCCTCATCATAAGATGAATCAACAGAAACTAGGGAAGCAGCAGGATTCATTTCCGAGAAAGTAATCTAATCAAACACGGATAAGCAAAGATGAATTATTTTAAAGCAAAATAAAGTCAAACTAAAGATGCTTAGTATAACAATAAAGGAATACCTCTGCACTAAATGCCGTGGAATACTGATTCTGGCGATCCCATGTGACATCCATTTGATCAAGCCCTAGCATCAGATTATTTTCTAATAGGTATGCTGTATTAAACATGACACGGAACAACGTTTCTCCATGTTCAAGACCAGCCCTTACTCTCATACACTCGAGCACAACATCGCCTTGAACGGGGCAATGGATGTCCACTTTAACCAGTTTGTGGTCTGCCTGCAATGACATATATGAACAGCATGATTACGGGCATGAGAGTAGCATTAAATCTTTACGTGTGTCGGTGCATCAGTGAACCCCCACATGCAAATGAATTGATGGATGAGGCAGGTGGAACATAACCCGATCAGAGTGAATCTTATACTTCCAAGGTTTCATGCAACGGGATTGGGAGAAAAAGAAAAATACAAATTGACAACTTGTCCTTCTGACAAGACCACAAACACCACAAAAGCACATATGCAGGTTTATGGAGTAGCATCTTATCTCTCTGATACTCATGATGATCCAAGAAAACTTACCCAATTGACTCTGTACCTGGGTTAGACGCATAGAATCATTTTTCCAACGTTAAATTATCAACAATTCACATAGGTAGTCGTCAGTTCCACCATTTTCTGTTTAGAAAATATCACAGTAACAAAACTAGCATAGTTTGACAAACTCCTGAGATGAAAACTTATTCTGTAAGGATCCACCAAACAATTGAGAGAAAGCAGAGTCTTCTCTGACAAACATATGAAATGATGCAAATTTAGGGAGAAGAAGCTTTTGGAACCAGAAATAAATTAAATCCACCTGCTTGTACTGCTTGATATCTTTGCCCCTTTCGGGCGCTGAGAACAGGACTGTGGGAGTTTTATCTGTAAGGTTATGGGGGTCCCGACCAGATATGTTAAACATAAGATGGCATCCCACTTCGGCATCCAGACAAGGAATGAACCTCAGTATCACACTATCTAAAGTAAGAGACTTATATCGTAGGCACCCCTCTGAGTGCACGTTTGATGTGGCTATATAGTGGAGGTATCTCAGCTGTGAGGGCAATGGATTCAAAGGAGAAATTAGACGCAAGAGATCGGAAGGAGCTTTGTTGTAAATCAAGTGGAGTGTTTCCTCTTCACCATTGGACTCCTTCCTATATAACAGAAGAGCAGCCAACATGAACGCCAGAACTGGCCATCCACCTCTTTCACAATGCACCAACAGCATGTTTTTATGCTCATCAAGTGATAACCAGCCATCAGCAGCTCTGAGGAAGTGATGGATAATCTCCATGGCAAGAATGGGGCAATCACCATGATGAATCGGGTAGTTCATGACAGGCATATCAGACAACAGTTCAGGTATTTGGCTTTGGCTCTCTTGCTCACCAAAATTGAACACCATGAAAGAAGCATCGGGAAAATGTTGTTGCACCTCACCCACCACACCTCCAATCAAATTTCGATGATCCTCGTCCTTCAACCCATCCACTGTGAGACAGCAATCAAATACTGCATCCACATACAGCAGATCATTGAATGTGTAACAATTGTGTATATAGATAGATTATCTTATAGGAGAAATCTGTCAACAGGAGAATTTTTTTCTTTTCCAGAGAAGAACTTGTGAGGCTATCAAATGCATCAAATTTTTTACTCCCATGGAGACAACAATAATGAATCGTCAGGTAAAATTGAATGCAAATGTAAGACCTGCAAAATCATGTTAGCATGACCCAGCTATTCAAAAGTTACGTAATGGACAAACCAAAAGACAAATTCATGAAGAGAGTGACTAGAAAAGGCCATTCACATAGAGGTGCAGTAAGGTTCATACTTTTTCTGAGAGCTGACCAATCAAATAAAGAACACAATTCCCTGAGTATTAATCACTGCCTGGTGCATTAGTTTCTGCTCAGTTATGCTAGAAGTGGACTCACAATTGGTAAACAAAGTTAATCAAAAGCCACTGCAAGGGCACATGAAACAATTTATTATGTTAGGTAATGCTTATGCAAGATTGCTTGTTAACCACCGTCAATGAATTCAGCAAAGTAGACCTTCAGTCGGATATTATTCTGCTTCTGCAGGAAACAGATTTTTTCTTATCCCAGACTATGAAATCCATCCTTGATTTCATGGTCCTAGAGCCTAATTTCGTAATGAAAAAAAAAAAAAAAAAACTAATGCTTCTGCAAAATTACTACGGCACAGTATGCCGTTAATGCTTGAGCAGAAGCATACCAGTATCCTAAAGTATTTCTTGCCAAACGAAAGAGGCTTCCTGTTAATTCTCCTACTGTCGAAGTACCTTTGTCCCAAGAGAAGTTAAATCATAGAATAGAAAAGTAGAGGCCATTAATCCAGCTCGATGAATTCAGAGCACTAGAGCAAAAGAAAGTAGGTAGAATACGGTACCCTGCCAATGTTGCACTTTCAAATTACCAAAGACCAACATGGAACATTTTTAAAAACTTACCATAAACTCTTTCAGAAACTTCCAGAACCCCATCCACTGGTTTCCTGCGAAAAGTGTCTGCTGGGTAAGGCCATCGTTCAATTAAATTAAATCTCTTCAAGTTGAGCTTCTCGAAGAGCTAGAGTAACACCCACCTCGTGAAGGGAAAACCAGAAGTCATCCCAGTTCGATTGAGACATATTTTTAGGGAACGTCACACATATCTTTGGGCTAGGGGAAGCTCATTTTGAGCATAGCCTTCTCTTATTGCATGAAAGATTATTAGTAGCTAGTTAACCTTACTAGTTCTTCCTACTATACAAGTAATCAATGGCCCTGAAACTCCTTAATATTCTTAATTCCATCAATGATGCGAAACTTGTTTCTCTCCCTGCTTCCCCACTCCTCTTCTTTCAATTGACATTGACTTCGTCAGTAATTAACTTGTCTACAGGGAACATTGTAAATGAAAATTGATTTCACGTTGCTAAAGGTGGCCGTGATGAAGTTAGGCGACTAAATATTTTTGGAAGTCTCTAAATCAACTCACCGAGTATGCATATCCTTGTTGACTTTGCTGAATTGGTAGAGCTGCGAGTCCCTGTCTACCTGTGCACTGGGAATAAACCAAGAAGACATATCCTTGGTCCCTTTGATGACCTTGTCGGGCTGTGAGTCCCCATCTCGCTGTCCCCCGAGCTTACACAATTCCTCGATCCTCCTCCGTACTTCTCTCATCGGAGTCCGGGGGCCGTCACATGAATTAACTGCATCCGATGCACAATCGATCGCCAACTTCAACAGCTTCTCGTCCAAGTCGTGGTACCTCCGACCGAAAACTTCAGCGACCCCCATCTCGAGAAAAACGGAGTGGACCGACGTAAGAAAGTCTGCTTGACCATTGTAAAAAGTTTCGGAGTGCGGCATCACTTCCAGGAGCTCCAGTAGCAACACCCCGAAGCAATGCACATCCGCACTTTTTTTATTGGCCCCACCCACCTGGGCTTGGTTGGCCCCACGGCCCCTGGCTCTAGTTGGGAAGAGGCTGAGGCCATAATCAGAGACCCGGGCCTCGTAGGACGGCGTGAGAAGGACCTTGGACGACTTGAAGTGCCCATGGTAGCTATTTTGGGCGTGCAGGTGCTCGACTGCCCGGGCAGCCCCGAGGGCAATCGAAAGCCTGACTTCCCAACTCAGGGGAGTCTCTCTGTTTTGCAATTGGTATGACAAGCTTCCCAGGGGCATGTAATCGTACAAGAGGAACTTCTGGTCTTTACTGTAGAAGTAACCCCTCAGAGGGAGCAGGTTCTCGTGGTCCATGGCTCCGATAGTTTCGACCTCGTCCCGGAAATCCTTGGCCGACGAGACCACATCCTCGAGCTTCTTCACAACCACCGTGGTGATCCCGTCCTCCAGTTCAGCCTTGTAAGTCCTCTCGAGCCATGCTTTCCCTAAATTCTGCTTACTGGCCCTATTAACGTCCGCCAAATTGAACCTCTTCGCGGGGTTCCCCAACAACACTAGCTCGTTCCTGGTGCCGATCCTTCGCCACAGGTCGTCCATCGGCGTCACTTCTTATCCAATGGATACAAACTGCAAAGCACACGTTTGGTTAGGCTCTGGCTTCACCACTCAAGCACAACGGCCCTCTTCATTCTTCTCCCCCTCTCATTGGGATGCTTCTTCTTGTCATTTGCTCATCCCATTTTTCTCCGTTTATTGCCAGTTTGTCAACGGCACGGTGCTACCTCAAGTCCACGTCCATTACTTGGGCACGAAGATTGAGGAGAATGTAAAAACAAAGATTTAGGACGTTGTTTGTTCCAACTTCAATTTGGATTTGTTTTGTGATTTAGAGTATGTGATTTTCTTTTTGCCGAAAGGAGAAGTCATTTTCCCTAATCTAAACTTCTATTTTCAGTACATGAAAAACAGTTTTCGTATATCGATTAGTTTTTGTCATTTAAATACTAGAAAGTCGAAAAACAATTTTCCTCAAACAGTTTTCTCTCAAACAAACAAACCTTTAAAATTATTTGTGCAATTATATGGTCCCATGCTCACTTGCCCTTGAAAATTGGCTTAGCCGGTTTCTTATTTGAATGATTAGAAAACTTACTTCATCCACAATAAATCTATTGGCATGGGTATATATACCAAGTTACTTGAATATATCCGAGATTTATTAATTTTATTTGTAAATAAAACATTAATAATCAAATTAATCTTAATATTTCTCTATAGTAAGGAAATTGTGTAGAACATCCAAACAACTATATTTAGGCATTCCACTAATACTGTATATAAGCCAATTGATATAACTCTAATTTTACGTAATCAATCATCAGAAACAGATGAAAACTCAACCCATCTGAAAGCTTAGGGAAGTTGGCGCACTGCATTGTCTTGGAACTAAAACAATACCCAATAAGAGATTGAATCAACTTGCAATCGCTATCTAATTCTGTCTTCGTATTTTTGGCCGCATGGCGTGAACATGTTATACACACAAATGTAACTTAGATTGCAGGCAGTATCTTATGCCACACTTATAACAATGGAGACCATCGGAGTGTTTTGGACGCTGACAGCAAACTTTAGGAGTCCTCCACACGGTTTCTTTTCCACTTTCCCACCTTACATTCCCATTGGTCTCATATGGCTTCTCCCACAACTTCTGCGAAAGTTATGGGTAAGGCCATTATTGTGGCGCAAAATATCCATAATTTTTTTTTTTTGAAAGGGACACTCTCGTGGAAATGAAGGCTACCATTCTAAGATAGTGGACCACATTCTAAAAGAAAGATGAGGCTAATTATTCAGCAAATTTGCTGCACAGAATCGGAAGGAAGAGACACAGCAATGGTCGACTGGAAGTGCACAGCAAAGTTAAGAAAATGGCTAACTGTACGGGAAAGTCAAGTGGAACTTTAGAAATGAATTGACCTTAAAAATTTGTCAATAAGGAAAGTTAATAGCAATGTTCTGGTTGTTTAATTTGAATAGGAGATAGGAAACTTACAAACTGCATAGGAAAGTTTCGTGAAAAATTGTGGATGATATGGCCTGAAAAACGCATGAGAAAACAAGGGAGATTGATGTCATTGTCGAGGAAATTTCTGAACAACAAAAGAATGTAGCCAATTGTAAGTGTAATCGAAGTATTAGTTATTCATGTCAAATTGAAAGAAAATAAATAATGTGAAAATCGTCAAATGTTATGTATATATAGAAAATAATTTATTGAGTAAACCAAAACAGTTAAGGTAATTTTTAGAGTAGGAATAATATCCTCTTTAATTACTCTATTCTATATAATCATATGTACTACCCTAATTAAGTAATGCAGAGTTGTGCTAATCACTATGTTTTGATTGTATTAAATATTCAAAATTATTCATCATTAAGATATTATAATCTATAACATGTTTGTTTAACAAATCAGTTATGGCCACCGTCAACAATGATTATGCTCATAATGTTTGTTTTAATTATAGTATTGCACTTCACGAGATATTGTAATGCAAAGTATGATAATAATATTGCACTTATTTAACGTTAATATTTAAGTAATTTTAATTAACAAAATTCCTACAGTGTGAGGGGAAAAGGTAACTAGAAATAGGGATGGGCACAAGGCATAGGCACTCGTGTCACGCGGTGCCCCCTTAAGGGGAAAATTTTTCTCACTGAGAAATGCCTCGCGAGGCATTTTGTGGCAAGCGGGGCAAACAAGGACTGCTTTTAGCCCCACCTCACTTGAATAATTGATAATGATCCGTATATCTTATAATTAAAACTGATGTAAATAAAACTTTGCATATGTTATGAAGGAATAATACGAACAAACAAAAATATAAATAAGTAGGATTATGCTCATGAGATTGCGATCACTTTAATAATTGTAGAATGTGAATAAGTTCAAAGCAGTATAATTCATTATTCCTACAAAAATTCTAACAATTATGTATGTTTTATATCTAATTTTTTGGGTTAATACTGAAAAACCTAAACTGGTACACATGTGATAAATTTATCCTAAATTATTTTTTTGACCATAAAAAACTACAAACTGGTACACCTGCAACAAATTTACCCCGATTGACCATAAAAAACCATAAACTAGTACATTTATGATAAATTTACCCAAAACTAATTTATTCGACCGCAAAAAACCCAAAACTGATAAATTTATGACAATATACCATCCGCTAAATTATATTAATAACACAAAAAATCACAAAAATTATAAACTATGACAAATGGAGCGTAAAATCCCAAATTCAACTGTCACGTCTTATTTAACTTAATATTTTAATGGTAAAATTTAGCAAAAGCTAATCGAGGTAAATTTGTTACAAGTGTATCGTTTGAGGTAAATTTGTCAAAAATATACCAATTTAGGATTTTTTGTGGTCAAAAAAATAGTTTGAAATAAAATTTGTCACAAATGTACTAATTTAGAGTTTTTCAGAGTATTAACCATTCTAAAAAATAATGATTTTCTTTCCAAACAGGGCACGATGCCCAATAGGGAGTAAGGACGAGTCACACTCTGCCCAAAACGCGGGGGCCGGGCAAATCTCTGCCTCACGAGGCAGTAACAAGGAATGCAATCCCCTTCCGTGGTCCATCGCTCCGACAACTTCGACCTTGTCCCGGAAATCCTCAGCCGACAAGATCACGTCAGCCTCTTCACGACCACCGTGGTGGTTTCCTCCTCCAGGTCAGCCTTGTACTGTCCCTTTCCCCAATGCCTCGGCCCCGGCCCTCAAATGATCCTCGAAATTGAACCTCTTCGCAGGGTTCCCCAGCGACATCAGCTCATTCCTCGCCTGCTTACGCTTTTGCGGCAGGTTCTTGGTGGCATTTTTCTTCCTGTTGCCGATACTTCGACACAGTTTGTTCATCGGCGTCACTTCTTTTCCAATAAATGCAAATTGCAATGCAGACGTTTGGTTCGGCTCTGGCCCCTCTGCCCAAGCACGACAGCTTTCTTCATTCTTCTTCCCCTCTTTTTGGGTTGGCTCTGGCTTCACGATAGTTCTTAATCACTTATGAAAAATATCAGTAAGTGAGACGTTATTAACAAAATTAATCTAAATACCCCTGTATTAAATTTTACTATGCATATCGTAGTGAGGGAATTGTACGGAACATTCCACTAATATCTTTTGACGTTATGGCGTGCTATGGTAGCATGAGACGGCTTCTCTCTCTTCGGCTCTTTAGTCTCGTTGGCTCCGGCGCAGATTAGCAGTTTGAGAGTTTTTGTGATATAAAAAATAGTTTGGAGCATATGTGGCACGATTATATCAATTTGGGGTTTTTTTTATGGTATTAGTCCTTAAAAATCAAGTTGGGCACTTCAAAGCATTATTTGAGAGAAAATAAAGAGGGTTGGCAAATAAATAATTTGTTTTTGTGTGCATGCCAACACCTCTCCCTTCAAAAAATAACAAAAATGCTACATTAGACTACACAAGCCTCAGGAAAGTAATAAATAAATAAATAAACCATATCAGTATTTTTGGTGAGTGAAATTAAATAGAGTTAATGAAAGGGATTTGATTGCATCAATTTGATAAGTTTTTAAGATTTGATAGAATTAAAAAGAGCACGAGATGTTGTTTAAAAGTTACAAAACTGTTTCAATAAAAGACATCTTAAAGTGTGATTTAAACTATATTTTAAACTCATTGACGTTGCAAAAATATGCTTTGTATGGTAACATTAGTTAAAAATATTTGAAAATATACAAAATGCCATAACGCCAACAAATGATTTATAATCCTTTTAGTCTGTTGAGGAACTCTATTTTGATTCACTTACTATCAATCGGTATTGCCTCGATGGCTTTATAAAATTAATTGAAATTGCTTTATTTTCTAATTTTCTTTTTATATGATATAAGCCATGTAGAAACTAATTGTGGAATCTAGTAGTCTCCTACCTTGTTTTCATTCTACATTCCCACTTCCCATGATATCATACGGTTTTTCCACAACTTTTTGGGAAGTCTTAGTACCTAGAATCAATCGGGTGATTAAATGATCATGTCCGCGAAATTTCCATCATGTTACTGTTTTGGAGGGACCCTTTCGTTTGGAGTAAACCAAGCGGCCGAAGTTGACTTTCACACAGAAAAAGAAGAAGAAGAAGAAAGCAGTTCATTTGGCCCATTTGCCATGCAGAATTAGGAGGAAGAGAAACAGGAATTGTCTTGGACACTGACAGCGGAATTCAAAAGTCCCTCACGCGGTTTATTTTCTACGTTCCTAGTTTACTTCCCATTGAACTCTCACTTGGTTTTTCCTGTTACTGAACCTTCGACGCAGATTACTAACAATTCCCAACATGAGACGGCTTCTTCCTTCTCGGCTCTTTAATCTCGTTAGCTCCAGGTCTTCTTCTTGTTCTTTCCCTCTTGGTCAACGTTATCACTAGTAGGAACTTTCTTGAAACCTGACAGAAGACTTTTAGGAATCTCCCACACAGTTTCTTATCTACTTTCGCACTCTGCGTTCACGTTGATCTCACATGGCTTTTCACACAACTTATTGGAAAGTTGTGGAAAAACCCGTGATTGTGTCACGAAAGTTTCATAACATCTTTTTGCCAGGGGGATCCCTTCGTGGAAATAAAGGCTCCCATTCTCCAGTGGTGGATCGTTCTTTAAAAGAAAGATGAGGCTAATTATCTGGCATATATGCCGTACAGAGTCAGATGGAAGAGACAGCAATGGTGGACTGGAAATGCATAGCACGGTTACGAAAGTTGCGAACTGCATAGGAAATCTGCGTGGAACTTTAGGAATGAATTGACCTTAAAAAATTTATGAGTAGGGAAAGTAAGTAGCAATGTTCTGGTTGCTTACTTTGAATAGGAGAAACGAAACTTATGAAATGCACAGGGAAGTAATGTAAAATATAACGAATGGTATGTCCTCAAAAACTTTAAGAGAAAACAAGGGAAATTGATGTCATTGTTGAAGAAAATTCTAAACAACAAAAGAATGTTGCCAATCATAAGTGTAATCAAATTATTAGTTTTTACATGTCAAATCGAAAGAAAAAAAATTATATGAAAATCATTGAATGTTATGTAAATATATAGAAAAGAATTATTGAGCTTAAGGTAATTATTAGACTAGGAATAATATCCTCTTCAATTACTCTATTCTAATAATCATATGTACTACACTAATTAAGTAATGCGGAGTTGTGCTAATCACTGTGTTTTGATTGTATTAAATATTCAAAATTATTCATCACCAAGATATTATGATCTATAACATGTTTGATTAATAAATCGGCTATGGTCATCGTCGATGATGATAAGGCTCATAATTTACATGGTAATATAATGATTTTAATTATATTCTATGTTGCCACTCTACTTCCCATTGATCTCACATGACTTTTTTTGTTACCGAAGATACTGAGAGTTGCCGACATTATGCCCTGCTATGGCTGCACGAGATGGCTTCTTTCACTTCTTTCTTCAGTCAGTCGACGACATCATTAGTATGAAGTTTCCTGGACGCTGATAGCGGATTATAGGAGCCTCCCACAAGGTTTCTTTTCTACATTTCCACTCTACATTCCCAGTGATGTCACATGGCTTTCTCCACAACCTTTCAAAAGTCTAAATTCCTAAAATCAATCAGTGCATTGCATGACTGTGTCGCGAGAATTTCATAATATTTTTATTTTGCAGGTGGACCCTTTTGTAAAAATAAACGCTACCACTCTCTACAATCAAAAGCCGCCAGAGGGATTTACTCACTGATGGTTTTATGTGATGGCTTAAGGCCCGTCCGCCCATGTTGGGCCTAAAAGCCCGGCCCACAGGATTAGGGCCCATGGATGAAGGGGTACGTTTCTATTTTGGAGGGAACGTATATAAGGGATGAAAGAGAGAGGGAGAGACACCCTTTGGCATTTTTGACGTACGTTACTCTCCCTCTCTCCCTCCAAAAAGAAATCGAACGCAAAAGGCGCGCCGTCTTCCCTTCAAGGCCAATTGACGTCATCGGATCGAATAGGATCGGTTTCTCTTCCTCAATCTTCAGCATTGGTGTTTAATCTGTGGCTAACAAGGTACGCTCGAATCCGTAGTGTGCTTTAGGATCGGTGATACGTGATTTTCCCGGGCTTGTTTTCCGCATTCGTTTTAGGGGTTCGATTTAGTGTCGAATCTGGTTTTTGAGAATCCGATAATCCCAACATTGGTATTAGAGCCCTAGTTCATGTTTTCCCGACCCCTTTGATGTTTTATGATTGATTTTTCGCGAAAATATTCGGCCGACACGGATCGGAGCGAGAAATCTCGACACCCGAGCACTGTTCATCCATTTTTTCGATTTTTCGTAAGTCAAAATCAATTTCTAAAAGCATAGGGTGAAATAACTCGTCAAGATGAGTCCGTCGACATGTTGTGAGCCGCCGGGCAACGCCGGACGCGCCCACACGCGTGGCCAGAAGCCGCTGCATGTGGGCACGACTCGCCCGCTGGCTCGGCCAGTGCGTGCGCCACACGCGCCGGTCGGCAAACTAGCACGTGCGTGCGCGGCGACGGCGACCGGCACGTGCGGTTGGCGAACCGACGCGTGCGCGTCACCATGACGTCACGGTAACCGCCGGGATGACGTCATCGATGACGTCATCGCCGACGACCGTTTGCCGCCGGCGACCCGACCCAACCCGACATGCGCGGATGCTTGGCGCGTGCCACGCACGCGCCGGCCGACGTCTGCGTGACGTCGGCCCCAAAGACGCGCGTGGCACGTGCCGGTCGGTTCGTCCGACCCGGTCCGACCCGACCGGCCCGGTCCGGTTCGTCCGGTCCGACCCGATCCAACCGGCAAGCCCAACGATCGTTGACCGTTGATCGCGTTGACCCGTTGACTGTTGACCGACGACCGTTGACCCGTTGATTGGCGTTGACCTGTTGACCGTTGACCGACGACCAAAAAAAAAAAAAGAAAAAGGAATTTGTTTTTTTTTTTTTCAATTATGTCTGTGTGGGTTAGAGGTAATCCATTTTTTATTCCGCATTTGTTGCATGAATCATGGAAATTTAAGTATTTTCCATTTTGTTTATTGTGGATTATAAGTGATCCATTTTTTGTTATGCATTTGTTGCAGGAACTATGATGCGTTATGCACGGATACCTGCAATCCCGAGAACGGACTAAGGAAAAGCAAGACTTAAAAGGCTGATGACAGAGTTAGTTGATTATCGGTGGCATGACGGTGATTTAGTATCACACGTGGTCAGGGTCAATCAGATGATACAAGAAATCATTTGGAATGGTTATCTTATGCCGGATTTTGAGAAGGTGCCGGCTTTGATGAACACTCTTCCACCTGAATGTCAAGCAGTGTTAGATCGGCTATGGGAGGTCAACGTGGTCCCGGGTTATAGGAGGCTAGTGGTAGCTTTTGTAAGAGAGTACTATAGGATTGAGTTAACCAAAACTTCAATTCTTAGATTGAGCGCCACGTGGCGCAGAGTCAATGCGCCTTGGAGGCGACATGAAAGCTCTCCAAAAGTTTTTCCATGGTTGGCAAATGTGCCTTCAAATTTCTTAGATATTTTGACTGATAGATTAGAAGGGACATTCCCTATTTATTTCTTAGATTAGTTTGAGATGTTTTTGGGTGTAAATATCTCTTTCTATGTTGATATTTTTCTTTGTATATATTACTTAGTGTAATGGATTGTTGTATTATGTGAAAGCATTATTATTCTATTGGATGTTAGATATTATTTGCTTTGTTATTGTTGACTGCTGTGGGTAATTCATAGAAGTTTTGTAACTTCATAGAATTTATTTTGCATAAGACAATTATATTAATAATAGTTTTAAGTTAGGATTTTTTGAGGATGATTAGAAACATAGTGACCTTTTGATTCTGAAACCTTACTTGAAATTATTCATTGATATGATAGGTCTGTGCAAAGTGGATGCATAAATGATAGACATTAATTATTCGTGCATATATGTCTGATGTGTTCAAATCGATGGTTTCAACAACTAAGAACGTAATTGCTTATATGAACGGTAACAATTATGAAATATTGAATATGAAGATTCAATACGTGCTGGAAAAGCAAGAAGCACTAGAAACTCTTGACCATGTTATGGAATATCTTGAGGATGCCGTGCGCCATCTTGAGCTAGCAGAGGATCGCCTAACGGCATTTGAGCCGAAAATAGATATTTGCAATGCAGGTTCTAGCTCAGAAAGGGCTTTGAGCTCTAAGCACAAGCGTATTGATTCATTCAATATGTGGGAATGCAAAGGATCAAGTCCTTATTGCAAGAGATCAAGAGTTAACCAACACAAGAGAGGAAAACGTCCTCAAGTGAAGAAAATGTCAAGGGTGAGGTGTTACAATTGTGACAAGAAAGGTCACTATGCTCGCGACTGTCGTGAGCCAAAGAAAGTAAACACCTATTGTATATTTGAGAACTTTGCTTATGTGTCAAGTTATGTATTATTGGCTGAATCCAATCCTTTGTGGACTGTAGATTCAAGAGCGACAGACCATGTAGCGAAGGATAGAGGATCTTTCGTGGAATTCCGACGAGTACCAACTGGAACTAAGTGGATCTATGTAGGAAATAACTCCAGAGATGACGTTAAAGGAATTGGCACCTGCCAATTGAACATGCGTGGTGGACGCACCTTGTTCCCACATGATGTTCTATATGCTCCGGAGATTCGTCGAAATTTAAGTGTCTATTTTTTGTGTTGGTTAAGCTTGTTTTTAGTGTGAACTTTCGTAATAGCGGTGTAGATTTGTATTTGGATACAAACTACTATGGTTGTGGTCATTTTCTAGATGGTTTTATTGTACTAAATATTGACTGAAGTGATGTCAATATTTGTTATTCCCTTGTTTCACGTCTTCTACTTCATATGATAATGATGTGATTATGTGACATGCTAGACTTGGCAATATTGGCCAACATCCTATGAATAGACTGGCCAAAGAGGGCTTGTTTGGCAACATTGAAAAAGTCGATTTGCCCATATATGAGCATTGCCTAGTAGGGAAAACGACAAGGAAACCATTTGGAAAAGGTAAAAGAGCTGAATTTCCTCTGCATTTAATCCATTCTGACGTATGTGGTTCAATGAATGTGAGAGGAAGGCATGGGGCTGTTTATTTCATCACTTTTATAGATGATTATACTCGATTCGGATATGTCTATTTGATTTCTCATAAATCTGAAGCATTAAGTTATTTCAAAAGGTTTATGAACTTGGTAGAAAATCAATTAGACAAGAAAATAAAAGCATTGAGATTCGATCCAGGTCGAGAATATTTATCTGATGAGTTTAGAAAATTATGTGGTGAAAAAGTAATAGAAAGACAGTTGTTTATTCCAAATACTCTTCAACAAAATGGTGTTGCAAAGAGAAGAAACAGAACCCTACTGGAAATGGTTAGGTCCATGATGGTGCATGCTAACTTACATATCACTTTTTGGAGTGATGCGTTGTTAACTGCTGCCTATATACTTAACCGGATGCCTTCCAAATTAGTTAGTTCCACTCCATATGAGTTATGGACAGGTAGAAAACTAGACTTAAGTTTTCTTAAGCCATGGGGTTGTGCTGCCTATACTCATGAGTCCTCTCACAAGTTTGGGAAATTGGGTCCTAAAGGAAAGTAGAGTATTTTAATGAGATACTCCGAACACTCGAAAGGGTATGTGTTCATAGGTGAGCAGGAAAGTGGGAGTATAACTGAATTTTAATTACGGGATGTCACATTCTTAGAGGATGAATTTCCTAAAAAGGGCGAAATAGGGGAAGATTACCCCTATTTGAAACCTTGGATCAAGATAATGATATTAGTGGAGTTCGTCCAAGTGGGAGTAATATGAGAAGTGATGAATTGAATTCAACTCATTCTTAATTGCAACCACATGATGAGACAATGTTATCATTATCTAATCCTAGTGGGAGCATAATAGGGAATGATGTGTAAAGTGTACAATCTCCCATACGGCGAACAAGTCGCCAAAGTATTCCCCGTCGACGTTTTGACATTGAAGGGGAAACTTTTATGATTGCTCCGCAAGATAAGGATGAGCCAAGAAATATTAATGAGGCTCTGAATTGCCCTAGTAAGGAAAAATTGATTTATGCAATGAAAGAGGAGATGGAGTCAATGAAGTCAAACCAAGTTTGGAACTGGTTGATCTTCCAAAAGGACGCAAAGCTATTCGGAACAAGTGTGTTCTCAAAATAAAGCGTAAAGCCGATGGCTCGATATAAAGGCATAAGGCTCGCCTTGTGGCGAATGGGTTTAATCAACAGGAAGGAATTGATTATGAAGAAACATTTTCTCCTGTAGTGAGATTTACCTCGATTCGCATAATTCTGGCAATAGTGGTTAATATGGATCTTGAGTTACATCAAATGGATGTAAAGACTGCTTTCCTCAATGGAGAATTAGAGGAAGGAACATATATGGAACAACCTGCTGGTTTCATAGTGAAAGGCCAAGAAGAAAATGTATGTCGACTTTTGAGATCGATATATGGCCTTAAGCAGTCGTCAAGACAATGGTATATACGATTTCATAATGTCATAATGGCATATGATTTTACAATGATAGATGAGGATCATTGTATATATATCAAAAGATCCAAGAATCAATTTGTGATCATATCATTATATGTTGATGATATACTAATTGCCGGAAGCAATATGGAGCTTGTCAATATTGTCAAAAGTTGGTTGTCTTCCAACTTTGAGATGAATGATATGGGATTGTAAACTCATAGACACTCCTATTGCAAAAGGTGAAGGATTGAGCCATAGACTCGTGTCCAAGGACTCACAAGAGAAGGAACAAATGAAACATGTTCCTTATGCTAGTGCTGTTGGGAGCTTGATGTACGCTATGATGTCTACAAGACCTGACATATGTTTTGCAGTTGGAATGGTGAGCAGATACCAATCCAATCTAGGTCAAGCACGTTGGAAAGCCGTTAAATGAATACTAAGGTATCTAAAGGGGACTGCTGATTATACGCTGAGTTATTATGGAAAGGATCTGCGACTCTAAGGCTATTCGATGCTGATTGGAGAGGGGATTTAGATGAAAGAAAATCTACCTCTGAGTTTGTTTTCTTACCGAATAATGGCACCATATGTTGAAGCAGTAAGAAACAAAAGTGTATAGCCTTGTCCACGATGAAAACTGAGTTCGTGGCATTATCAGCAGCAATATAAGATGATGTTTGGCTTAACAGATTATTGGATCATTTAGGTGTTATTAGAAGTGCTGTAGATTCATTGTTGGTTAACTGTGATAGCCAAGCAGCAAAAGTATACACCAAAGATCCAAAATATCATGGCAAGACCAAACATATAGATACCAAGTATAATTTTGTCAAAGATATGGTTGCACGAAATGATGCGAACTTACAGTACATATCTACACATAGAATGGTAGCAGATCCTATGACAAAGCCAATACCTAAAGATGTGTTTTGTGGCCATATGAAATCTCTAGGATTGCGTAGAGTCTGATGTACTGGATTGTAATTTCCTTGAAGTGTTCACATTTGATGAATTTGTGTTTTTCATCATTAATGCCTATGAATCTTTGTTTGATCTTTATGCATCTTAATGCTTAGTGTATTATTTTAAGTTGAGAAAGTATGTCGGACAGATATAAGATTAGCCCACTCACACGGGTAATCGCCTCTATTTACTGTGTGATAAATAGAGATGAGACTGTTTTTAAGCTTATTATCTAGGTGATAATCGAGAGCTAAAGCTTAAAATACGTATGTCGCTTTAATTGAATGTTAAGATGAGGACATAATACTTACTATGTCTAAAAGTAAAATATGTAAGTAAAATACCCCACATATTTTACTTTATCTGTCTATGATGCCAGATGTGAGTTCTGATGAATTTTGTGAATGAGTAGATACGTGAACTCAAGTTAGACATTGGGTATGTCTGAACTATCATCTATACGGTATTGAAGGTGTAGACATACGCTCCATGGGAAATGAGTTATTACCATAATACGTATTTCATACTACATATGCATGAGACGACCAATAAGAGTGGCAAAAGTTTGATCTCAACTTTTATGTCGTGTGAGACTCTTGAGGAAAAGAGTTCCTCAATTTTTAGTCCCCTCATGACTCTTACTTATTCTCAAGATTTCTATTTAGTATTTGCTATCTTAGGATGTTGCCAATGGTCATGAGTTGATTCGATCTAATGGGACATTTCTAGAAAAGCAAGCTGAACTGAAATTGAGAGTTTGAAGGAAAGAGGAAGATCGAATTTGGATAATCACATTGTAGTTTTGTATTCACTTTGGTTAACCAATTATGACTGTTTTGGGATAATCATAATTGTGAATACGATATATATATATATATATATATATATATATCATTGTTTAAAAGAGATCAAGAGAGATATAAATGTGATCGATCGATCTAGAGTGCGCATACTAAATCTACTCGGGATGTGATGTCCATTATGAGCTGCTATATATTTCTAACGGATGTATGGCAACGAGCTCTCAAAGTATGCTGGTCGCACGGATTATTCACCGGTATGAATGTTGAAGAGAGGTAAAGAGAATTCTATTCGGCCCACCATGTGCGAGTGGGAGATGATGGTTTTATGTGATGGCTTAAGGCCCGTCCACCTATGTTGGGCCTAAAAGCCCAGTCCACAGGATTAGGGCCCATGGATGAAGGGGTACGTTTCTATTTTGGAGGGAACGTATATAAGGGATGAAAGAGAGAGATGTAAACACCCTTTGGCATTTTTGACGTACGTTACTCTCCCTCTCTCCCTCCAAAAAGAAATCGAACGCTAAAGGCGACGCCGTCTTCCCTTCAAGGCCAATTGACGTCATCGGATCGAATAGGATCGGTTTCTCTTCCTCAATCTTTAGCATTGGTGTTTAATCTGTGGCTAACAAGGTAAGCTCGAATCCGTGGTGTGCTTTAGGATCGGTGATACGTGATTTTCCCGGGCTTGTCTTCCACATTCGTTTTAGGGGTTCGATTTAGTGTCGAATCCGGTTTTTGGGAATCCGATAATCCCAACACTCACAAAATGGAAAAACGAAAAGAAAGATGAAGTCAACTATCTGGCGTCTGCCGTACTAAATCAGAGGGAAGAGAAACAGCAATGGTGGACCGGAAGGGCATCATAAAATCTCAAACCCCACTTGTTTCTTTGGCATGAGGTAGCTTCATGTATGGACGGCACAGGCCTTTGTACCAATAATTTTATGTTCGATCTAACCCAGTTTGAGCTTAGCCAGATTTGTTCAAAGGATACCTTTTTTTTTTTTCAGAGATTTTTCTTATTTGTTAATCTCGGTATATACACGAGGAAAGAGATTGTAATGGGGATCTACAAAGGGTTTTTTTTTTTAGGGTTTTCAAAATATGTTAGCGAGTTGGATGGGGCTTTTTGAGCTTGTGAAGCTTAGGCTTACAGAAATGACTAAGCCCAAATTTCCAATTGAATATTAGCATAAAGAATATACCTAGGAAAAATTATCCAAAAAGTCTTAAACTTATTGCACTTCTGCCAATTCAATCATAAACCTTTCAACTTTGTTAATTGAATCATAAACCTTTCAACATTTTGTCAATTGAGTCAATTCGGCCAGTTTTAACTAAAATTTGCTGATGTGGATGCCGATTGTCTTACGTGACATAGCCGACACCGACGTAAACAAAATTTGATATTTTCTAATATTTTTCAAAATTTTAATTATTTCTATATTTTTAATTTCTTTTTTTTTCTTTCCTTTTCTTCCTCTAGTTGGTCGTCCAACCTCTAGCAACCGGACAGAGTCGGCCTCATGGGCCTTAGGCGAGATCTCCCTCGCCGATATCTAGCGAGGGCCAACCTTGCCGTCCTCGAGTGAGGCTTGCCCTCGCTAGAGGCCAAGGAGGGTCGAGCTCATGAGACTTAGGTGAGGTCACCCTCGTCGGTTGTGGCCTTTGGCCAGTCACCAGAGGCTAGGCAATTGCTAGAGGAAAAAAAAAGGAAAGAAATGAGAGAGAGAGAGAGAGAGAGAGAGAGATGAAAAACATAAAAAATAATTTAAAATTTCAAAAAATATTTAAAATTTAATAAAATTTGTCCACGTCACCGCCGTTATTCACATTAGCAAATTTTGGCCAAAATTAGCCAAATGGACTCAATGGAAAAAAAGTGAAAAGGTTTAAGACTTAATTAGTAAAGTTAATTTGGGACTGAATTGGCAAAAGTGTAATAGGTTTAGGATTTTTTGATAATTTTCCCAATGGAACTAGCTTAGGTTGGATGAAACGATTGAGTAAGCTTTCATAAGTTGGTTTTTTTTCTTTGAAATATGAAATTTGCTTTTCATTATTGTCGTGGCGACCTACAGCACAAATATAATACTTTCACCTGAGGAGATCATCACAAGAAAGTCCAAATCCAAGCTTATCAATGTATTAAATTGGATACACTTTTACTTGAAAACTTAAACTAATGAGTAGTGAAGGAGTTATCATATATTAACTTTTCCACACAGCTCACACTTATATTTCAATAATTATGAAGAACTTAGGACCTCTCTATCGATATGAAGAGTGAAATATAGTTCATTTTGTAATTTCTAATGCAACACTGTTCTTTATTTTAAAAATTATGAGAAAAATCGAAATAATAATTAAGGTTCATACAATCTTGAGGGCAAGAAAACTCGTGACTTTGTCCCAGCCACGTGATTAGAAGGAAGAAACTTCTAGGAATAATCTGTGCAAAACATGTCGACACCTCAAATTTTGCCGTATCTTTTCTAAATCAAATATTTGTCCTAGAGTTCAGCTAAAGTTGGCGAAAGTTTGAACAAACAAGAAAAAGGGCACAAAAAACGTTACATAAATATCTGAAAAAGTGCTGTTGAAACAGCGTCGAAGCATTTTTTTGGGGAGAGTCATAATATCTCGTCTGATGAAAGCAGATACATTGTAGCGAAGGTTTACATCGTAATAACTAGTCTTCAATGAGCAAAATACGTACTTCTGGACTGATAAATATAAACGGGGTGACAGGAATTGAGTTCAACTAAACCACTTTGCGGCTTTTGTCTACTTTGTATCCTTTTGTTTTTTCTATGTAGGTCTAATCTTTTTTGTCAATTCAAAACATCCAACGAAATATCGGTATGCTTATGAGCTATGTTATGCTTACTCAAAATTTGATGCTTATATAAATCATGAGCACTTTCAGTTTTACTTGAACTTTCTTAACAATAATTTCATTACTTATTATTATATGGTTGGATGCACATATATGAACTCACTATTTACATTATGGGGTGACATAAATTGTTAATTGTCGATCTTAATATAAGACATTTTGTTTCAATGTCAGGTATTATTCGGTAATAGGATAAATGTGTTTGTAAGTGTTAATTTTATTAGGTTTTGCCGTGTCCAAATAAGGTAATTTGACGCGTGTTCCATATAAGGAAGGACAAATTAGAGTTAATTAGATAATATATATAGATATATTGAAAAAGATGAAACGAGGTTTTTCAGGGGAGTATAGGAGGGAGAGTCGTGAGTATAAATTTAGTCATCCAGGGCTTCTTTTCTTCTTTCTTTTTTCCTTTCATTTTTGCAATCTACTACCCATTTTCCATGTTTAAATCCCGAGAAAGTATTCTTATACTAATATTTATGCAAAGTGCTAAATATTTTTTACTACAGCTCTTTTTTTCACCTTTATTTTGGTTTTGTAATCTATAGTATACTCCTACAACATTGTCTTATGTAGCTGTGGAAATTAGAATTTGCCATTTTACTAGGGTACTATTTCTTTTTTTCACCCTTCCATTTGAATAGAAAATACCTTACATATACATATAAATATATAATAACAGGGTTTTAAAGAGTAAAAGGTTGTCAATAACAATTATAAGGAGTCAAACAAGCAACCCACACCGTTATTGGAAATTTGATGAGTTGGCAATTCCCCATATATTTGTACCATCTTACCATACTTTTAGTTCCCCAGTAATGGAATCCGTCTCGTGTATTGACTGTACGTGATTAAGAGGTTGCAAAGAGTCCAAAGCGCTTGCCCTCCTCCACGCATAAGTGATTTTTATTGGCTTACATATTAGTGTTTGTGTGTGTATTTCAGCAGCAATCAAATTTTCCAATTAGTGATTCTAACATTATCAGGATTGAGGCGAGGATTGAGTACATTATAAGTTCATACATATATACAAGGTGTGTTTGAATTGATGTATCGAATTAAGCAAAGTGAAAATTGGTACCTTATTCTTTTACCCATCCAATGCATTGACATACTACTAGTATGGTCATGATTTCACTCAAGTCAAATCAGTTTGAGATTTTTCATGATATTAACCTTTTAATTAATAAAGATTTGAACATATCATGTGAGTATATCATCTTATTAAAAGAAAACATGATAAATAAAATTGCAATATTTTTCAAATTATAACATGAACACTTGAAATATTTCATGCATGTAAAGTAATATGAATAAATAAGAGCATGAAAGCATAAAATGAGAACGAAAATTCTTCGTTTGATAGCTTTCCTTAGTTTGTCAAACTTTTCACCTTTGTGCCATCGACGTGGCGTGAAAAAGGTGCGCGAACTACTCATATAGAAATCTAGAGGTGTTCAAGCTTTTACTTCCATACATTAAATGGTAATAAAAAAGAAAGAGATAATTTTCATACGAAATAAACTAAAATATGGTGATTGGAAAAAGAATTGCTCGATGTCTTATAGATATATGCAAAATTCAATTTATATTTTTAGGAAAGACACAATCTTGTTTTTCCCACGAATGCATATCCCTAATTCCCTCGGTTAATTTTATAATAAGAATATTCACATAATTCATTTTCTTATGAAAATTTTGTTAGGTTAATATATTTACAGTTAAAGTTAATTAGTTTTTCCAGCTTTGTAACATTCAGTTTGGTCGTATTATTGATTAATTTTTTTTTTTTTTTTACTTACATTACATATAAGAATTCCTAATAAATATCTTCATTTTCTCAAAAGAAGGTCTAAAGTGGATATTTTTTCAAATAAAGGGCTGAGGTGACTATATCAACCTCAAAGAAGGGTTGGACCTCATCGGCCAGCTAAATTTTCCAATTGATCAAGGCCATTTTCGTCCAAAAATATATATTTATTTTTCTTTCTTTTCTTTCCTGTTCATTAGATCTTATGACATCATGTTGGATAGCTTGTCTTTTAACGTTCACCATGCAATAAAAATGAACAATGCAACTCCCCCGTAATCTTTCCCAATCGAATTACTTTCTATTTAACTACGCTTGCAAACCGAGACGGATTTAACACGTAGATGGTTTAGCTGGAAACCTGGCTTCTTTTTTTCTAATTTGCGGTACTTTGATGGGTATCGGGTAGTTTCGAACAGCCTTACTGTTTATCTTCTTCTTTCATAGCATCTTCCCTTTTCCTTTTTCTTTTTTTTGTGACCAGCAAGGGTTGTTGGGGCTAGGCTGGCCCCACTAGGCAGGCCGCAAAACCCTTGCCCATATCTAGGGGAGGCCATTGCGGCATTGGGCAAGGCTAGCTTGCCTAGATCTAGGCAAGGCAACCTCATTTGCGGCCACGATCGTGTGGGCGAGGCAAGCCTCTCCATGGCCTCCCTCATAGCCCATGGTTGTTCGTGGTACTTTGGCCACTCTTTCATGTTCATCTTGCTAAAAGAACAAGACGATGTGTGACATCCTGAAATTCGACCCCGTTTCGATAAAGTGAAATGGGCATTTCGTCGGCGTGCCATGGCCTTTTCTGAGTGATCACTCACGAGTTAACTAACCTATGGGTGAAGCCGTTAAGAGATGTATCAGCTGTAAAATCCCTAAAAGCTACCTAATTGGTTGGATTGAGCTAAATCATGTCGATCGATTTTTAACCAAATTGAACTCGATTTCGAATCGAATTTAAGCGACGTCGTAATTCTTATTTTTAGGATCTGTCTCATCGCTCGTCAATTTATTGTGAGTCAAATTTCAATAAAGAAATTATCGGAAGAAAAATTGAAGCCCAAAGAAATTAGAAAGGAAAAGGAAAGAGAAAGGAAAATTGCATAAAGGCATTATGCATTTTTGTTTTTGTTTTTCTCTCTCTCCCCCTTTTTCCTCTCCTTTTTCTCTTTTTCTTTCTCTCTCCTCTCTCTTCTCCCCTCCCCCTCGTGTGAATTCCCCACCGCCCACTTTATCTCTCTCTTCTTTGACCGGTCCAACCTTATCTCTCTCTCTCTCTCTCTCTTTCTTCTTCTTCTTCCTTCCTCCGCACGCTGAAGCAAGCGAAATCCAGAAGCAGAAAAACGGAGACAGCAGCTCGCGATCGCTGCACCGTCGCCGCCCGTCCCGCCGCTCGCACGCCCGCGACAGCCGCCCGCCCGTGCGCCCGCCGTCCCGCCGTCCGTCGCTCGCTGCAGCGCTTCCCCCGAGCGGACCCAGCTCTGTTCGCTCCTGTTCTAGCTCCGTCCGGCCACCTCCGGCCACCGCCTTAGCCCCGCCGGACCTCCCCCGCGACCCCCTCGCCCTCCGTCGGCTTCCCCTCGCCGCCCTAGCCGCCGGAGCAGCCCAGATCGGCTCCGTCCAGCAGACCCACGGAGTGGGTTTCAGCATCTTCGGGCTCGCTTTTGGGCCGTTTCCCGGCCCCGAACCCGAGCCGTGCTTTGGGAACAATCGTTCCTCGCGTCGCCGCCGTCGGATTGATCCGATTTGCGCGCGATTTGGTGAGTAATCTCACTAATCCAGGATTAGTGGCTAATTATGCTTAAGGTTGGTTTAGATTTAATTAATTATGTTTAGGTTGTTAGATTAGAATAAATTAGCAATTATTAGTCAATTGTGATGCGATTTAGATAAATTGATTGCGCAATTAGCAAGTAGACGTGGTCTACTAATTATTGGAAGTGCCTCGGGATTTTTCCCGACCCTTAGTGGGCTCCAATTAGGCTTTTCGGGCCTAAGTGGATATTTTTGTATTTAAATATTAATTTTCGGAATTAAATTAAATAATTATTTATTTTCCGAAAATTCAACTGAGATGGCCTGGAACCGGAAAATTATGCTGATGACCGTGGCGAAGTCCGTTTATTTAATCGGGCTTTATTTTGAGCTAAATTGAATTTTTAATATTAATTATTTAATTTTCGAAATTAATAAATTAATTAATTATTTTTCGGAAATTAAGATTTTGATGGCCGACGACCGAAATCTCGTGCTGATTGTCGTGGCGCAGTTTGTTTATTTATTTGAGCCCCATGTTGTATGGAATTGAATAAATTGTGATATTTTAGGGATTTACCCTAAATTGATTTGGAATTGATTGAGATTGAATGATTGATTGGTAGATGGCCGAGTATGTTTGTTTAGCATTTACAATGCTTTGATTGAGTTGTACAGTGGATGGAGTTATGAGAGAATGGGAAATACTCTGGAATTGAACCAATCAGACACAGTGTATGGACCTACGTGGTTCGGTGATTGGGACATCACTGGCGAAAACGGCGCCTTAAAGAATGCACGTATCGGTCTAGTACATACATTATTGTGGACCTACGTGGTTCGGTGATTGGGACATCACTGGCGAAAACGGCGCCTTAAAGAACGCACGTATCGGTCTAGTACTCATATTGTTATAGGCATGTATGGTTCGGTGATTAAGGACATCACTGGCGAAAACGGCGCCTTAAAGAACGCGTACACTTGTCTATTAAATACATTGTTATAGGCATGTGTGGTTCGGTGATTTGGGATATCACTAGCGAAAACGGCGTCTTAAAGAACGCACACAGTTGTCTATTGAGTACATGGTTATAGGCATGCGTGGTTCGGTGACTAAGGATGTCACTGGCGAAAACGGCGCCTTAAAGAACGCACGCAATTGTCTAGTGGATAAGTCACTTTGTGAACGTGACGCCCGAGAGTATTGACCTAGAATGGTCCGTCTGACATATAATCGACTAGATCGATTGATTATTGCTTTGATTTGATGTTGTGAATTGATTGGTGAATGGAAATGACAGTGAGTGGTCTTATTGGCATATAATCGACTAGGTCGATTTGATCGATGCTTCCATCGATGATATGATTTGTTTGGGTGGCTATGTTAAATTGTCGACTTGCGGGTGGAATCGAGGCCAAGGTAAGTCCTCCGACTTGTGCGTGTTTAGGCAGCCTTTAGTATATTGGTTTGCTAATCGGGCTTAGTGGGGTAGAACTCGCCGAGACGTAGTCTCATCCCGGTTTGGGGAAAACCATTTCGGGACGTTGAAGAGTCTGTGGAGGAGGAATCCAGAAGGAGAACTCGGAGGAGAGATCTGAAGAAAAGGATTTTGGAAGAAGAAGACAATTGAGAGGGGCCTTGAGTACGGCCTAGTTCATCTAAGTTTCGTCTTCTTTTGAGATCTCCGTTTTGATGTGAATAGTTATGAAAGGGTTTGTGGTTTGTATAAAAGTGTGGTTATAAATTTCAATATGAAAAATATGGCTAACTTTTATCCCATCGTTTTATTGTCAGGGATTTTAAGCGCTTCCGCATGTGCTTAAAAATGAAAGGGTCGGCGATACATTGTCCACGGGATATCGCATTATAAAATCGACCAAATAGAAGGATGTGCACGTGCCCGAGGATCGGGGCGTGCCACGATGAATAGGGAAGAATAGAAAAAAAAATTAAAAATTGTCTTTGAACGGAAATATCCTTGACGAGTCGGAATATTTGGCTAGCTAGCGAGGTTAGACCATTATTTTAAATTAACATGACAACTTCAGGCTCTTACTTAAAATGAGATCAACTCTAAACTCTCTTTTGAGAAAAGGGGGCATTTCAAGTCCTTATGTAGAATTATGCCCATGAAGACTTGTATAAAATGACTCCAATCTTCCTTGAATCTTCATAAGATTATGACATCGTCATAGATCAAGTTGTGTAAACTTCTTCAAGTTGCATTAATTGGGCAATCTTGAGGAAGCTCATCTAGCTTTAACATCATCAATTCTCCAACCCTCGACGCTTTTTATTTCAATTAGACCATGACAATACCACAAGTGAAGTTTAGTGAACTTATTTAAGTTTGATAGAGTAGGTAATCTTTTCACTAGAGGAATTTCTATGATCGCAAAGTTCGAGATTCTCCAAATCTTCAATGCTTTGCACGTCGATTAGATTATGGCGGTGCCCCAATGCAGTTCATCGAACTTTTTCAAGTTTGATAGATCTGGTAATCTCTCCAGTAGTGGAAATTCTATGAGCTTCAAACTTCTGAGACTCGCCAAGCCTTTTAATGTTTTGAACATCAATTTGATTAGAGCAGTGCCCCAAATGCGAGAATGACTATGTTCATCGTGGAAAACTGGTGATCATAACTTCGGGGGTTAAATGATGCCAAGAAAGCCATCTCAACTTGGAAAGCATAAGCGTATTGTTTGTAGATTGGCTGGGAAATCATTTGAAGGTCGGTTATCCGGGAAAATCCTCGCTTCGGGGTATCTCTCTCAACTTCTTCGTTTAAAAGAAAAGCATGGCCCGAGGGTCAAACTTTCGGCAATGGGCTTCAATTTTTTGTTCCCATGCAGCAAAAAGAAAAACAGAATGGCAAGTTTATTATATTGAATAAGTATAATCGTCTTTCGGAACATGAAAAATAAATCTAAGCATTAGTATATATATATATATAAACAAAGGTTATAACATTAATCCTGAGATAAGAAATAACTTCCCTTAAATATTGTTGAGCAAACAATCATAGTAAAAGGCGTGAAATTTGTTTGCTTTTATGGGGATGAAGTAATTGAAATGCAACTTTACCTTCGTTTCTATCACCACGTCCAAACCTTTCTTGTGGTTCCACAACTAAGTCTGTTTTTCTCATTCCTCATTAAATTCTCCACAAACAATGTCTCTGCAAGACCTCTTAGCTGATCATGCATCCATAGCTTATTGTCTTCACCAATATGAAAGTCATTTTTTAAAGGACCTCAAGACCTTCCTCTAGAAGAGATCGGAATCTTTCCACAAGTGCTTTGATCAAATCCAGTGAAAAGACAAGTTATATCAAGAAAGATATACTTTTGCCGATCATCTAAGGCATCATAACTTTATTTTTACTTCATTAAGAGGACCTTTTTCAACTTCTTCAATATCACACCCCAAACATCTTTGCTTTTGCGCAAAAGTGGTTTACCTATAGCCTCAAGGGTAAGAGGAATACCTCTCGTATTTTTTGTTGGAGCTAGTAATATCACTTAGAGAGCAGTGAATAGGTGATTTTAACAATTCTTAACAATTTAATGTTGAAGTAAAAATTTATTATCAAAATTGAGTGAAGTCGCAATTTGAATATTGACAGTGATATGACGATATTCACCAGTGTGTGAAATTCTATAAAAATAATGAGCAAGAGTTGAGTGATAGAAGAAATTGCACATATAATTTATAGTGGTTCGGATTAGAGAGTCTATGTCTACTTTCCCACACTGACAACCTACTAGTTGAATTTCACTAGTCAATCAATAAAAAGTTACATATTTGAGTGATAATACTCAGGTTTGTGATAAGTCTCACTATATAATACAATCGCCCTTTCGATGCCTCTCAAGGATTATAGTTTTATGGTTCATGAAAGACAAGCATGTAAGATTGAAGTTTTCTTGAACTTTGGAATAAAAAATTCAAGAACTCTTTTCTCTTTGGCAACTTGGTCTCCTTTTATACTCATTCACTTCCAATCGAACTAATGGATAGTCTTTAGAGGATTACTCTTCAAACAACCCATTGGACAAAGAAGATTGAGTAGCCATTAAGAGATAAAATCTGAATCTTCGTTGATTTGTTGCCCATACAAAATTCTCTGATTAAGGAAAGGTAGTTTGCCTTTGGAGTGATTGTCAATCAATCAAGATGTCTTGCGTGAAGATTTTGTTGCAAAACAATCTTTAAGATTGAACATGAATCAATACTTTATATATTGGAAATCCAAGCCAAATCACTAGATATAACTAATGGGATTTGTGTCTGAACATATATCAATAAGTAGATTTCGTAATATGATGATATTCAGCTTTAACATAGAATATGAAGAAATCAAATGCTTTGATAATATTCATGTATAAGCTTTGATGATATTCTCATTGTTGCTCTGATGATATTTACGTATGAGCTTTGCTAATATTCTCACTGCTGCTCTAATGATATTTGCGTATAAGCTTTGATGATATTCTCATTGTTGCTCTGATGATATTTACGTATGAGCTTTGCTAATATTCTCACTGCTGCTCTAATGATATTTGCGTATAAGCTTTGATGATATTCACGCTGCTCTTATGATATTCATGCAATAATATTGGTGATATCCACGAAATAACTGTCTTAAATTTCAGCCGCAATATTCAAACAACAGTAGATAGATTCCGAATATAATCAAGATTGATATGGATTTCTCTTCATGAGTAGTTCCTAAAACAAAATACTTCTATGCAATTATCAAGTGTAAGATTAGACCATGGATGGTTTTGTCAACTTCAATGTATTAAGAGGTTTACTCAATAATCTCCCCAATTTTATGATAACAAAACTTTCCATATAGACATGACAATAATTGATTCGAAAATTTTTTGTTAGTGATTGCTTGCAGCTTGTACGTTTACTACTGAATATAAGCAAGCAATAAACAATTATACATATGATGAACTCTATACTTTGAAAAGTAATATGCGAAAGAGTGCTATGAGTATATCTAGCAAGATTTAAAAGAGTCGGTAATGTCTAAGCACTTCTTGCAAGCTGTCCAGTATTTAGTACCATCATAGGATTATAACATCTTCCTCGTATATAAGAAAAATATGTATACCCCCCCCTCCTTTTTTTTTCCTTTTTCTTTTTGTCAGCATTACAAACACACACACAATACATACATACATACATACATACATACATACATACATACATACATATATATATATATATATATATATGTATGCCAACAAGGTAATTAAACCACAACCTTAAATATCCAAATCAATCCTAGAAGGTACCGTCATTACAAAAATAAAAACACCGAAAACATTTGAAAGTTCCATCTGGAAGAAGAGGGTTGGTTGGGATCAGTAGCCTAGTTGCTAGGATCTGCAAGTTCGGCATCCTGTGAAGGATCAAATGAGATACTGACTAGCTGATGACAATCCAACATAAGTAAAGTCTCTGCAACCGTCATTAGATACTAACTAAAGATATTCTCAAAGACAACCATATTCTTTTCAACTTCTTTGTTGACGTGCTGCGTCTAGTTTTCTAGGTTTGACTTCATTTTCTTCAGGTCATCATTCATTGCAGCCTATTTTCCTTTTATCTCGTTCAAGGCAGGATTATTAATCTTGAGCAGCTCTATAATGATTGAAATGCTTGGGTTAGTAGAGTGATAACTTGAAGATTAGGAGTTTTAAGATCAAGGATTTTGTCCTTCGAAGCTCCCCCTGAGTTTGAGCTTTCTCAGGAAAACTAACATTTGGCTCTTCAAGAATGTCTACCCCAGTACCTTTTGCTGGAGATTTAGATTTACTTACAAGAACCATATGTTGATAGCAGGAGTTTTTGAAACATCAGGATCTGAAGGGATGTCATCAATTTCCATGTCGGTGACAACTTCTCATTCATTCAAAAGATGTTCCAAAAGCTCATCAAGCTTTTCTGCTAGCTCTTCAAGATCTCTCCCGGCAATATCTGCTAGTCTTTATTATTCATTCTTCTCATTTATCTCTTCTTTTTCATCATTCTCTTCATCCTCATCTTTCTGTTCATCCTTTTCATCTGCATCCTCATCATCTTCATACTGTGCCATACCAAAATGATCCTCTTCAACAGAAAAATAAACTTTTCAGGTATCTCCTCTTCATCGATTCCCCTATCCTCCTTTTAGCGGAGCTTTAGTACCAGCTTTCTTCTTGGATGGCTGAGAGGATTTCTCAGCAGATTTACTCTTTCTCTTCTTCCTTGATTTTTCAGTGACTTTAAGAATTTCATTTTCAATCTCAACATGTCAATTCTTCCAACCTTCAGCAGTATATATAAAGTGCATCTTGGTTAACATCTTCTCTCCAACTGTCATCATTTAAGAGACTTGGTGCATAGTTTTGAGGGAATAGTGATCTTAAAATGCTCAAATATTTTGGTCACCAATGAACCACAAAGCAGTTGCCCTTTTTTTTTTTTTCAATTGTCGTATACATGTGGAAAATGATGGTAAGTGGCAATGCAAAATGAACACCATTTACTATTCCCTAGATAATTTTTGCCCATAAATAGAAATATCAAATTTTGAAGTTGCTTTGGGTCTGAGAAAGTTGATGATGATTTTGTGAGTAGCAATGTGTTTGAGTGGAAGGTAGTTGTGGGAGACATGAAATTTAGAGGCACGAAAAAATCAGCGATTCTTGGAGATGTTTGAATAAACTATGCAAGATCTGGAGAAATAAAGACAGATGCAAATTGATAATTCTCCACACCAATAATTTCAGCAAAATCATTCACTTGCAAGATGTAAAACATTATCTAAAATAGTTAACTGAACAGTGTTTGGAGTAAAGAAAGAGATGTTTGAATAAAAATATGCCGTGAGGGGTAGATACCCGTGAGAGCTGCCTTTAGAAATTGAATAGCTTTCCACACTAGGATGGTCACCTCAGAAACTCATACCAAGCAAATCGAGCAACTGTTATGCATATAAAAAGCAATATCAGAAACTCATACCTCAATCTCAAAATATAGTATACATAAAAAATAAAAAAGTTACTTCATTTTAACAAAACTCTATACAAATAAGAAATACTCATTTAATCCCTTACCACAATCCAAATATCAAAGGTTAAGTCCATTAATCAATCTCATCAACTATTGGGCATGGAATTGATGATTGACATGCTATTTGAGATTGATCAATGGAATTGACCATTAATGTTTCTTAGGTTACTTGGCTAGTGGCGGATAATATGATAGCACTATCCACAGAGACATTTGGGGGTTAGATTTTTGGATATGAAAATTTGGATTGAGTTGAGGTTGCTAGATATAATTGTTAGTTGTGAGTGGTAAATATTCTTTTTGATGATTATATAAACTATGATATTTATATATATTTGTGGATGGAAATATATATTTTGATGATAGGTTATTAGTTTTTGGTTAAGGTTGCATCATTTGAGTGGAAGAATGACTGTGTCATTCCCCATTCTTGTTAGTTTTGGGGTGTGACAAATAAAAACCCCAAATTAGTATATCCACGTCACATTTACTCTAAACTAATTTGTGTCATAAAAACCTTCTAAATTGATACATCCATGTCATCATATCTACCCAAACTGATACATCCGTGTCATATTTACCCAAACTAATTTTTGTGTCTTGAAAAAACCCAAACTAATATATTTGTATCACAATTGCTCCAAATTAATAAACTCGTGCCCCATTTGCCCAAAAAAATTCTCGATTTACCACAATTTGAGACAAATGTGCCATGTGTTTACCAGTTTAGTGTAAATGTGACACAGATGTACCAATTTGAGAGTTTTTATGATACAAAAATTAGTTTGGGGTAAATGTGACACAAATGTATCACTTTATAGGTTTTTGTCATAAAAAGCAATTTAGGGTAATGTGATACAGGTGTTCCAATTTAGGTGTCTTGTGGTATTAGCCCTAATAAATTATGTTTTCTCTAATTTAAAAACTGCACAGATATCCATTATGACATAATACTTTATTATATTTTGCAAGTAAATGATATTAATGAATAAAAAATAAGTGTCGCATAACATGATAGTTCCTCTTTAACAATTAAATGATATAAATATAATTTGTTTTGTGCTAAATAAGATGCTTACTAAGAGTTGAACAATCTACTAATGAATGAAATTAAAATTTCATGAAATTATTACATGACACGATAGTGAAAATTTAACAAACAAATGATACATTCATACATACTACATACATGTATACTTACATACATACATATATATATATACACACACACATAATACATGTACACATGCACGATATAAATAAGAAGATTTCACATAGTTTATAAACAACACAACATGAAGAATTAACACATAGTTATTGAAGAAAACACTAACTATAACAGTGCAAAACTCTAATTTTACTTAGGCATTATAACAATTGTTATTTTTTTTAAAAGCGTAAAAATTATGTGGACATTGTGCTACAATCTTCAATCCATACTCACCCGGGATTTGTCATGTGCTTTGAATTGGAGGTTCATCTCATTTCCTACGTAACCATAGATCTAGGGCTGAAGACTAGTGCCCTTTCGATACATAAACCTTGTCAATTAATTGTTGGATATTTTAGTAGTTTTGAAATATTTATTAGAAATTTATTAGAAATTATGATCATCAAGAAAGTCATCATTTTTGTAACGGCTTTTTCAACGGTCATATAGCAGCTTTCTAATGGTTGTATGATGGTCATCTAATGGCTTTATAACTTTTGATTTATTACTTCATAAACTCTTAATTATTTTATAATAGTCATCTTTTTAATTACCAATTGATTTATGATGATCTCTCCTTGTTTAAATATAAATTAAACTCCAAACCACAATCTTAGTAGATGCAATATGTTCTCACATCTTTCCTTTTCGTTTTGCTGGGTTATACACAAAAGTTGTTTTGTTTCATTCTAATATTCAGTGCAGAGTATAGAGGAAGGTCTATTGTATCTTAGGAGGATAGCAGCCTTACGCATCGAGTTACGTACTTCGACGGGTGGAATTATCCTTAAGTACAGTATTTGCACACTTCAGACATTTCTTTTTATTTTCTAATCTTTTGTAATGTATTTCCAATAATTATTATTATTTTATGTATTATAATACTTTTTCCAACATTATTGTGTCAATAAGTCCTAAAGTTCTTGTCCACTAAGTATCTGTGTAATGTTTTTATCTTCATTATGATCCTAAAATGAAGCCTAATTAGTCAACTACGAAAAGAGTCACAACACAAAAAATGATATAAAAGGAATCACAACAAACACATCAAAAATAGTAAAGAAGAATGAGTAAAAAAAAAAAAAAATGCAGTAAAGTAACCCGATACGTGTCAAGTGAAGAATATCACACTGCTTTGTTATTAAGACGTAGGAGAGCAATCTCCATGAACTTAGTCTAAATAGAGTTCAATTTCTTTGCTATAGAGGGCAACGCACGCTTTTTTCTAAAGGTAGCCCTCTGTAAGACTTCTCCGAACTACCTTCACAACAAGCAAAAGCCAGTTTTAAATCCATGAAAACACTTCGAAGACTCACTCAACTACAAGGCCTTACTCATGGCAAAGATTCATATCATTAACAGCCATCCATATCGAGGGAAAAGGTTGATGGAGTAAAACAGATCGAAGACAACATGAATATATGAGATCATACAAGAATGAAACAATAACTGTATACATGGGTCTCAGTCCTAGACTAAATCCACAGGAATCAGAGATGGAACGGGTAAATCAAACCTGTATATTACAATATGAACATGAGATTGACATCCAGATTTTATATTCAGAGAAATACTTTCCAAATGAGTATACAATTTCGTTCAGGCATTTTCGCAAACATATAGTAAGCAACAAATTGAAGAATGAAACAAGGCTGGAACGCATGCGAGTTCGGAACTTAAACTGTCACTGAAATAACATGTGTCATTAAAAATCATGGACATAGCCTCCCACACAGAAGATCCAAACTTTGACAAAATCACGAAATTTCATCTTCAACCTTAGTTGCAATAGAGCACGAAGCCTTACCTTAAGGAGAAGCATTGCTAATTTAGATCGTTTGCTTAATTTGCCAGAGGAGGTCTGAAACACGTGAGTGATGACAATGGAGGTCGGTGAGTGAATCTCGAACTAGTTCAAAGTACTTCACGCTCACTGGTTCACAAAGAGAACAGGATCCTGCGCGACTGAATTTAATGAAGAAAGTCTGCAAATTAGGCGCAATCGGTGAGAAGGGTTTTTACGAACTTTCTACAACTAAAATAGATTTTACTCTCCCTATGCGTGATCGAACTCCCCCTGCTGCCAAGTGAGTGAATTCAGCTTGAAGGTAAGGTCGTAAGCTAAGAACTATTATCGGACCAGAAAATGAAGGTTCTTGAAATGTTGACAACGAAGATCGAGGCCAGCCAAAGAGAAATCGAGCGAGCGCGAGGCAGTTCAGGCACTTTAATCAGAAACAGGGTAGAACAGAATCGCAGTCGGCGAGGCTCTGAAGTGGCTGATGGCATCACTTGACGGTAGCTACGACGATCATTAATAGCCTGAATTGATGAAGATGTTCTGCAAAAGAGAGAAATCAGTCGGGATACTATCTATGAACTTTCTACAATTCCAAAAACAAGTTGTGTCAGGCGATTCTTGGTTAATGCTCGAAGACGAGCGGAGTGTCGCCAGTGGATATTAGAGCTAGTAGCGGAGAATCGAGAACAAACTAGTTTCTTCGGACTCTTGGATCTCAGAGGAGACGAAGTGATACCCAATTTGCGACTCAGAATATTATTATTTTTATAGTAATCCAATGCAAAAACCGTTGTGTTAACAAAGTCCTTTCCTTTTTGCTCAAAAAAAAAAAAAAAAAAAACAAACAAACAAAGTCCTTTCCTTTTTCCCAATGGTGCCAGATTCTATTTTTTCGTTTTCGAAAGTAATTTTGGAATAGAATTGTGTTTGGTAAAAGTTTTATTCCGAGGGCAAATTTCTATTTTTTTGTTCCCAGTAAGTAAATTTAGAACATAATAATTAAAAAAAGTGGATTCTTGTTCCCGGGAACAAATCTAAGAATTAAGTCATTTTCTTCTTCTTCATCTATTGCCACCACCGCGGTCGCCGTCCACCGCCGTCCGCTGCCCATCACCCGCCGGTTGCCGGCAACCGGTTCGGTGAGCTCACTAGAGGCTCACCAAGCTAGGGCGAGGTCCGACGAGCTAGCCGGTGCCTAGGCGAGCCTCGCCGGTGGCCGGGCGGGCCTCGCCCGGCCCCGAGGCTTGCCCAATCCGCCGAGGCCTAGCCTCGACGAGGCTCGCCTAATCATCGTCGAGGCTCCACCTCGCTAGATTTGGTGAGGCCGAGCCTTGGCAAGGCGGGCAAGCCTCGCAACCGGCTCGGCCAAGCCTTGCCGGTGGCTAGGCGGGCCTTGCCCGGCCTTGCCGGTGGCCAGGCGCCGGTGAGGCTTGCTTGGCCACCGGTGAGGCCGAGCCTTGGCGGGGTTGGGCGAGCCTCACCCGGCTACTAGTGAGGCTTGGCCGATGAGGGCCGCGATGCTCCGGTGAGGTCATCGGCTACTTGAAGAAGAAGAATAAGAGAGAAAGGAAAAAAAGTAATAAAATTATTTAAAAATTAAAAGAAAATGATTTGGAGTAAAAATTTTGGACACGGTACCAAACACAATTCTATTTCAGAATTTGAAATTTTTGTGATTACCAAATGACTTAAAATGCTTAGAAATTGTTCCCGAAAACAGAATAAAAAAAATCATTTTTGATAAAAAAATTGTTTCGGGGAACATAATCGTTACCAAACGCACTCGAGATTCCCGCTAGACACCGACTCCCAACAATGAAAGCCAAGAGATTTTTTTATAAATATAGTTCCCCACTAAAAAGACCAAAAGGCCCTTATGATGAGAATACAGATTCTCGTTGGTGTGATTGTGCACCAAAATTTTACGGGGAAAGAGAGACCCTAAATATTACTAGTCTCTGAAAGAAACTCTATGAAATCATTGATCTTGATGCTTAAATGGTTAGGCCCAAGGTATCAAATCATAAATCCCTCCTTTGTGAATAATTTTCTTCAAAAGATGTTTCCGTGAAATTCAAGTGCCAATAATTAGGACAAAACATGTTGAAATTAAGGCATGGCCATAGTATGAATTTAGACAAGATGTCAATGATGCTGGAAAACAGGCTGCCATCGTCTTGGAATTAGGACAAAACTCCCATAAGTTTGGAATTAACATTTATTTCCGAGTATCTTGTTGCTCTCACAATGTTTGAATTCACTTACCTTAGCTCATCGAGCCAATTCTGAGCTCCAAAAATGTAGGAAAAAAACTTGGTGTAAGTTCATCTCCCACGCTGAACCTGAATCTAAGCTCCAAAAAAGTTGAAACGGTTAAGTTCGGAGCTCGTCTCTTGTATTAAACTTAAGCTCCCAAGATGTTGGAAAGTTAAAATTCAAGCTTATCCCTTAAGTTGAACTTAAGTTTAAGCTCGTTGCACACATCAGACTTGATTTTAAGCACACATTTCATATCGGGCTACTAATCATATTCACCTCCAACTCCCTGTAACAGGTTTGACTTAAATGGGTCAATGGTAGATGTTAAAGCAAAGAAATGCAGAATGCAAACGAAAGCATTCTACTTGGATGTTTTTGTTTGAATATTAAGTTCGATCTCAGGTTTTCTTATGTCATGAATGGCAAGTCTATGTGAGCCAAATTTTAAATGTCAGCATAACTTGAAATCTAAAAAAGTGATATGAGAACAGAATAGAATTTTACTTGCTGTTTATGTTTTATTATTGATCTAAATAGAATCTATAAATAGATATGTAGTTACTTTTATTTTTTAGCGAAACATGCACATTGGTGATCTATTAGTAAAATAATTATGAGAGTTAGAAACATGCTAGGCCTCGTAAAGCTCGCATGCAGGCGTTCCCCTATTCTCGCACGTGCAAGGCTGAGGGAATGCCCATATTTCCTTAATACGGACACTCGGACCCTTGGAGTGCCAAAAGTTGGCACAAAGGAACACTTAAGTGTCAAAAGTTACGAAAGTGACATTTAGGTGCCAAAATTGGAGCAAAATGGATCACTTAAGTGCTACCGGCGAGAAAATGGCAAAAACGCTGATGTGGCAATTTTCCGATAAGTTGCGTGCAAAATGACGTCGTTTTGTATGTTGATATGGCTAAATAGTGTCAAAACGATGTTTTTTTTTGGCATAATTTGAATTTTAAAATAACAATTAATTAAATTAAAATTTTAAAAATTAATTAATTAATTTTTAAAAGGGGGGAAGGAGGAGGAGGGAGGCAGTCGGCGGTTGAGGGCTTAGCCCCCGCCATCGCCGCCGCCGCCTCCCGCCCGTCATTGGAAGGTGGGGACGGTCGGCTGGGGTCGCCGGCCCTCGGCTAGGGCTCGATGGCCCCGATCAACCCTCCCCACCTTCCGGTGACGGCGGGGAGGCGGCGGTGGCAAGGGCTCAGCCCTCAACCGCTGGTTGCCTTCCTCCTCCTCCTCCTCCTCCATTTTTTTTCAATTAATATAAATTATTATTATTATTATTATTATTATTATTAATTTAATTAATTTTTATATTATATTAAAATTTAAATTATGCCAAAATGACGTCATTTTTATGTGTGTTTTGCTGATTCGACATTCCCGCGAGCCATGTAAGCGAGAAAATTAATAAAAAAATGCAACGTAAGATTTTCGGCGAGGTTGTGGCATTCGAAAATTTTTGTTGACCCTTAGATGCGCAATGGTCCGTAGCTAAGTGATGGAGGTATCATTCAGACTATGTCATTTATATTATTTACGGGCATTGATTCGTATTATTGTTGGATCAATACATTATGTTTAGTGACGGTCTGATTGTAGAATAAACTATGGTCTTGTCAAGTTCATTCTCCATGCAAGTAATTGGTTTGATGCTTGTGTAATGTATATAAGTTTGAGGATTAAAATTTTGAAGAAATGGACCACCCATTAGGATCATATGGCCACTGTTTTGCTGGCCCAAATAAACCGAGACGCCCCCTTAATGATCGACAAAACAAGTCAATAACCCACATATTTTCTCCAACTTTGTTGACCGAGGGAGAGCCAGGGGAGGCCACGTCACTTCCTTGTGGGGCTGCTAACGAAGAAGAAAAATTGGACAGCTGTTGCCACGTGCCTTTGTCTTCGGTAGTCAGCGAAGGGAGAAAGAGAACCGAGTGATGGCCACGTTGCTTCCACCCGTCCTCACCCCCTTTCTGTTACCGAGACCCTCCTCGATCGTTGACCAGTGACCAGAAAACAGCAAGCAGTCGAGCAAAACAGAGAGCGAGAGAGGAGACCGCATGCAAGCCACGTTCCCACCCACCTGTCCTCGCCTCCTCCACCTATCCTCCATGCATGCATCCACCGACAATCCCCCTCTTCGTTGGCTGGTTTTTAGTAAAACCAGCGGCTAATCTGCTCGTGTAAGTGAGCAAAAGAGAGTGACCGAGCAGAACCGAGAGTAGAGAGAGAGAGAGAGAGTTCGAGTGAGGAAATTCACGAGTGAGCAGCAGGCAGGTGAACAGCGAAGAGGAAGAAGGGACCGCCTTCTGCCGTGCTCGAGCCGCCGCCGCTGTCGCCGCCGGTCTTCGTCGCCGTTGAGCTAAGCCCGAGCTTTTGGTTTTGCTTGCTGTCAAGCTAAGGAATTAGAGGCAAGTAAAGTCCATCAATCTACCCTTTCTTGCTGTGATGTGTGTGTGGAAAATGGTAAATTTCGGATGTGATGAAGTGTGAAATTTCGAAGTTACAAGAGTTGTGTTCTAGCCTAGTGTTCTGTTTCTGGGAAAAACAGTCCGACCTTTGATGATTTCGTAAATTGCATGCGATGTTCTAGTTGGAATCTGACTTCAACTTCTTAATGAAAGTTGTAAAGAACTTCTTGAAGAATAACATATCAAAATTGGAAAGGAAACGGACAAGTATATATCAATGAAACCATTTTTCTTTGATGAAGCGAGATCTGGAAACTGTTATTTTGATCTGTTGTGATTCCGTGAATTTTGTGAAATTATCCAGTCCGAATTTGATTGTGTTCTTGATTGAGAGTTGTAGAAGACATATTGAGGAGCAAAATTCTTAAATTTGAGGATAAACGGACAAGTAATGATCAGGGAAAACGATTTTCTTTGAAAAGGATGAATCTGGACAGTGAACTGAGAGATAGGAAGAGTTATAAAAATTATGGCTTTTAATCCAGAAGGAATTAATTTTTGATTTATTCATGAGACTTTTACCTTTAGATATCAGCTATAACATATCAAAATCTCAGAATTTTTGGAATTTATTTAAGGGCTTAATCAAAATTATTTCCGAAACTGTGCAAAAGTGGTACTGAAATTTCTTTTGCTATGATGTATGGATCTATGTGATTGATTTGGAACTTTCTTGACATGGTGTTCTTCATGAAATATCTTCCTCTGGATCTTGTTTACATCATGTTAAATTCTCAGAATTTATTGAGATTGTTTACTAATTTTCCAAGAATTTTCACTAAAGAAGTGCACCCTGCTTTATCCGAAATTTGCTGTATTTTCAAGAATAAATGGATTGCCCTACGAAATATGATGTCTTGAGTGATTATATATGTTGCATATACGGTGATGTTTGGTATATCATGTGACATCAAAAGATGGTTTAGATCTTTGATATTGTTGCATCAAATGCCATGATGAAAATGAGACATGTATAAGATGGTATATTGTGATAATAACGAGACTGTCGGAGGTGTGAGCCGACGATGCCCCAGGAGTGTTGGGATGCCCGGAGTGTGTGTGCCGGAAGCCCTGGAGGTGTGTGCCGGGGGGATTCCTCGTGATGCTAGTTGGGATACGAGATGCCCGGAGTGTGTGTCCCGGATGCCCGGAGGTGTGTGCCAGAGGCCTTTGCAATGCCAAGTTGGATGCGAGCGATAAATTGTGGGATGCAAACATTGGTCCCTGGAAAGAAAAATGATGTGATCTAATTGAAAGATAAAGATCGAGAATTGAATCATGTGCATGGGTGTATGCATATGGCATGATGCATGATCTGCTTATGAAAATAAATTGAGGCTATTTGATATTGAAAATGCGATCATGAAGGCGTGAATGGATCTTATGGTGATGTATGCTTGATAGCATGGATGATATGAGTGCATGGTGGTATATGCACATTGCATGGTGATATATGCATGGCTGTTTGATGATATAAGTACAAGTGCATGGTGGTATATGCACGCTATATGGTGATATATGCATGGCTGCTTGATGATATGAGTACAAGTGCATGGTGGTATATGCATGTTGTATGGTGATATATGCATGGCTGTAAGGTAAGGTATGTTCGAATGCATGAATGATATGTGTTTTATTCATGATACCTTGATTGTTCTATTTGACGCATTGTGTAATTTGGTGGATCTTTACTGTTGAGTGGTTGTACTCACCTCGTTTGGGGACTAACATTTCAAACTAGATAAGATACCTCTGTTGCCACTGCCACTGGTAGATGGATCAAGTGGTTGGATATGACCGCGATGAGGAAGATAGCAAAGGAAGGAACTTTTGGACGCCAACATTGATCGATGGACTTTAAGTATACAACTGTTAGAGGAGATGTCGGTCATCTTTTGAAGTATAGCCGAGTATAGAAGACTATGGCATTTTGATGTACCGATAAATGATGTCCATCTGGTTTAAGTAAATAAAAGTGTTTGGCTTTTACCTATAAATGTTTAGTTGGTGTGCATCGTTTTCTGAATCTAAGAAAGGGAGTTGATGGATGTGTTTCCGCCATATAAATTGCGCAAGGGCTGATCTAAAAGATGTAAACCCCCATGATTGATAGACCTTCAGGTCAAGCAAGAGAATGATAATCGAACTGTGGCGACCCTAACGGTTTGGGAGCTGTCGAGGGGTGCAACAGAGGCTCGTTGGATGTGGTACTCAAGTATCCCATTTTTCATAAAAAGTGACACTTAAGTATCACTTTCATAATTTTTGGCACTTAAGTGTCCATTTGTGCCAACTTTTGGCACTTGAAGCGATTTTTTGCCCCTTAATATGTTCATTTACATGGTTCTTGAAAGAGAGTAGGGAGAAAAATAGCCTTCACATATACCCAAAAATCTGGGTATGTAGGATATCTTTCAACACAATCTAGGAAATGTATCCTTGACATGTAACTTACAATCTCTGAGGCTGAGGCAAATCTAGAGCATCATTACCGAGAGTTTTGTCAATCCATGCCGTTCAAATACTATTCGCGGGAAATTATTTTCCGATGTCCACCTATGACGATTCTTAGTTTTTTCTATCTTACATGCGAGCAAATTGTCTAAAAGTTCACTACCAAAAAGATCATCCAGAGGTGTAGCAAGGACATATAGTTCCGATAGGTCCTTCAAATTTGAGATATCGAGTGTGGTAAGTGACGGGCAATCTACAAGATGAAGCTTTGAGACACTTGAGGGAATCTGCGGAATGCATCCCAGAGCATGGCAACGATAAAGATGAAACGATTTCAAGTGAGGAAGCCATCCAAATTCAGGAGATAGGTTAGTCCAGTGTGGGATCGACAGTGTCAAGACTTCCAATTTGGATAACCCCCAATCCACCAAGGCATGGGATCTAGAATTTGCGCCAACTCAAATGAATCAGAGAATCTTCCCACTAATAATAATAGCACTTTCAGATTGATCAGGCTTGAAAGATCAGGAACTGGTAGCAGCATTGGACACACGATTGCTAGAGAAGTCAAGCTCGTGGGAAGCTTAGGTGGTGAGATATCCCCAGACCAATTGAGCCACGATAATTTCAGTTCTTTTAGATTCTTCAAACTTTCCAGAGAGTCTGGGAACTCTTTGATTCCTGTTTCCAATAGATCCAACTCAGTCAATGATCGTAATTCAATAATGGAGCGTGGAAGTGTCTGTATTTGGAAGCACCCATTCAAAGATAACCTTCGAAGGTTTGTTAGCGCTCCAATGTAGTCAGGAAGGTGAGTAATTAGCGTCTCATCCAATGAAAGCTTCGACAAAGAAGTCAGACGATTGAGTAAATCCCCTACTTTCGCTGATGGTGAAATCTGAACATGGGGATTAGTCAGGTTCTCCATACCCCCACCAAGCCGGAATCTCTTGTATTGAAGTTCCATCAAGTAAAAGTTCTGTGAGAGCTGGCAATTCACCCAACTCCAGTGGTAGATAATGGAGATCCCTACAGAAGTTCAAGTTCAAGAAAACCAAGCACTTCAATTGACCAATTGATGAGTCGATTTCAGCCAATCTTTTACACTCTTCGAGATTCAATCTCTCCAACATGAGGAATCCGGAGAAATTAATGCCTTGCACCAATGCTTCGGTTCTATTTGAAATAGTGCAGCAAAACAGTCCTTTGTCAACTGAAGCAGTCATTCTTTAGCTATTCTAAAGTCAGCCACGTTTGTACTCTTTACTAATTGCCAAAATTGTAACTGCAGCTTATCCCCTTTGTAGGTCTTTGCCCAATTTCCGTGTATATGCTGCACACACATTTGATGTTCAGCATGAGACAACAACTCAGCTACTGCCAGAACCAATCTCTGCAATAATTCAAAGTAAGAAATGTAAGCAAATAACATGTTAATATCATAAAGCAAACAATTGATTAAATTTTTCAAAAAGCAAGCATAACCTTTTGTTGGTTGCTCATGAATGCCCACCCTTCCCCGTTTGTTATTTCTAAGTCAGCCATTAGATTTTTCAAGAGTCAGGACTAATTGTCCTTGTTCTCAATCCTTACAATAGCCCAAGCTAGTGGGAACATTTGGTTATTTGCATCTCTTTCAATCGTTGCCAACAATTCTCCCTTGCACAAGCCCTTCAAGAAACAACTATCCAATCCTATAATCTGTTTACAACCAGCTAAAAATCCTCATTTGCATGTATCAAAGCACACATAGAACTTATCGAACTTGGTCCCACTATTAGGAAGTGACCACTCCACCACCTCTACATACACTCTACTTGAAAGGTTTTGCAGCCTACACTCCCAAATATAATCCCACACCTGCCCATATTCCTTGCCATACTAACCAATAAGGGCGCGTTTGGTAACATTTCTGTTTAAAAATTGTTCCAGGGAACATAAATAGAAAAAGTATTTCTGTTCCAAGGAACAATTTTTGAATAAAAAAACGTATTTTGTAAACTTGTTCCGAGAATAAAAAATGAACGAAACACGTTTGGTAAATTTATGTTATTTTTTGTTTCTTTTAATTTTTTAATATTTTAATATTATTTTTTTTTTCTTTTTTTTTCTTCTTTTGGCCGGTCGTCGGTAGCCTAGCCATGCCCGAGGCTCGCCGGCCCTCGGCGAGGCGAGCCTCGCGTGGTTGGGTGAGGCTCGGCCTCGCCGGGCCTTTGCTAAGCCGGCGAGCCTCGCTAGTGGCTGGGTGAGCTCAAGCTCGCTGAATCTAGGCGAGCCCGAGCTCGCCAGCCAAGGCGAGGTCGAGCCTCGCCTGGGGCCGGCGATGCTCCGGTGAGGTCGCTAGGCCCTCGACGGCCGGTCGCCGGTCATGGCCGAGGCCGATCGGCCAAAGAAAAAAAAAAAAAAAAGAAAAAAAGAAGAAAAAAGAGAGGAGAGAGAAAATTTGTTCTTAAAAATTGTTCCGGAAACAAGAAACATGTTTTTCTTGTTTCTTGTTTCTGTTCAAAATGTGTTCTTGGGAACAAAAAAATAGATTTGGAACAAAAAACGCAAACAATTGCGTTTGTTCTTTTTGTTCCTTGGAACAAAAAAATAGAAATTTTGTTCAAAAATAGAAAAAAAGAATGAAAACAAACAGACCCTAACTATTTTCATCACCTTTTGCTTCGATCTTTTGCACTAATTCTTAGATACATTGATGCCTACACGCTCCTTCACCAGCATCCTAAAGTCGGTACTTTTCATCTTGGGCATCGGCTTGATTAGATCGAAGAAGTGCTTGGACAACCATGCACTTGTTACCCTTTTGTTTTGAAAATTAATGAAACAAATATGTTCCTCTTGGTAGGCTCTAATATGGAAAGACCCACTCTTCCTAACAAATGCGCCATAAATCTTCCATGGACAATTTTGCTGCGAACACCTAGTTCTTACAAAGTTTTTAGTGTTTCTAATGAAGTCAATATTTCTTTGTGTAGCAATAGAGTTCTTAAATATAGCTTCCCTAAATTGTTTCGCATCTTGGAATTTCATACTTACTAACAAAGTAGGAGAGGTAATGGATGTATCATAGGAAGGAAACTTACTTTTCTTTTTATGCACAACTCATTAATCTTCTTCAAGCTCATCCTGGGAAGTAGCATTCTTAACGTGTTCTTCATAATTTGTCTCCTATCCAACAACACCAGCATTTGCAGGGCCTTCATCTCTGTTCGGAACTTCATCAGCTACCTATAAAGCTACAAATCTATCTGATGAAAAGTCCATTTGTTTTTTCCTTGACTATGTAAGCTCCTCGTTGTCATCACCACTTAAGAAATTTTCAGCAAGAAACCCTTCATTGTCATCATCACCATCACTGGATTCAACTACTTCCCAATCTAATTCAATGATTGTAACATCATCTATGTCACCATCACTCTGGTGAATAGCATTTGCACCTCTCTCCTCCCCGTCCTGTCTATCATGCCTTCCTTCATCCTTAACCTCAGTACTAGCTTGAATACCATCTCCTCCTTCTTCTACTTGGGTGCTATCTCTGTCATCATCTTTGTCCTCATTATCACTATTATATTCAACGTATACTTTCATCTCTTTGCCATGAAAATAATGATATAGGACATTCCTAAAACCATTATCTTCTTCTAAATTTCTCAAACCATCTCTCAAGCCTTTCCCAGGAACACTGTATAGCAACTTTTGTACTTTACAAGGTAAATTTGTCATTATATCCCTAATAAATCCAATATAAGATGCTTTCTTTATATCTACAAAGATAATACCCTCATTTTCTCCCTCATACTCCCACTCATCCTCCCAGTTGCAAAATCCCCACCGTCGCAAACAATGATAGCAACATAATCCTTATCATAAGCTATTTTTTGCAACCAAAGAGGAAAAAAAAACAATTAACTTTCGGGACCATATCCACAAAGGACAACACACAATTGCATGTGGAGATCCCTACACTCTCATAGACTTTATTAAAGAAAAGAAGAAAGAGGGAAGAGATGCAAGTCGGGCGAGATTTATTGGAAAGATGCCCTCAAGACAAATAGAGGTTCTCACATGACAGCTACTTTGATTATGTTGCATTCCCTTAAAATATTAAGAGGTCCCCTAGATAAGCATAGGTCTTCATGACACCCATTTCAACACTTCAATTTTAAAAAAATGCCTAGAAGTCCCCACGACAACTACTTCGAACCCTAACAATCACCATCGCACATCGCATTTCACATCTGACCCCTAAAAATTACTTTCGCAAATCACAACTCCATATCTAAGCCCTAAATCATACATCACAGTAGCATAGGGTTCGAACACCACATCTGACTCCTAATTTTCCCCCCGTCGAGCCCTACATTTCAAGGCCGAACCCTAAACTGTCAATTCGAACCCTCAATAGGGTTCAAGTGCCACATCCCGAGCCCTAAATCTCACATCAAAATACGATCTAAGCCTTACATTTCCCAGCCGACCCCTAAATTTCAAGTTGGAGCCCTAATAAATGAGTTGGAGCCCTAATTTCACCATAAGGGAGAGGAAGAAGAGAACAAACCTAAGTGAGCGATCACTCAGCTAGCGACGACGGCGAGCGATGACGGCGAGCGATGTTGGATCTGGTGTGAACGCAAGCAGATGACGGCAAGCGACTGTTGGATCTGGTGTGAACAAACCTGAGTGAACAAACCTGAGTCGAGCCCTAATTTCACCACAGCTAGCGACGACGGCGAGCGATGACGGCGATCAACGACGACGAGCAACGATGATGAGCGACGACTTGCGAACAACGACCTGTGAACGATGATGGAGAGGATGTTGGATCTGGTGTGAACGCAAGCAACAGCCAGATCTAGTTAAACCCAAAATAAGCTAAACGTCGTCATTTAGCTCTAAGGAAAAATGACGCTGTTTAGCTTGGCCAAGCCGCAGTGGATGGGGCGATGTCGTTTTCCTCGTCCATGTGTGATTTTAATATATATATATATATATATATATATATATTTGCCATGTCAATAAAGCATGTTGTCGAAAAATGCCACGTATGCAATTTGGCCGAATTTTCTCGCTGTTGACACTTAACTAATCAATTTTGCTCTGATTTTAGCACTTAAGTGTCACTTACCAAACTTTTAGCACTTAAGTATCCCTCCGTGCCAAGTTTGGCACTCCAAGTGTTTGGCAGTCTATTATATCCCTAGTTCATTCCCAGTTGTCGCTATGGTTTTCCACTAATTGCCATGTTGTTGAAGTACTACAATTCTCCTAGAGGAGGAAAATCTTAGATAAAAGACTAGAGGCTGTACCTAACCAGTAAAATAAACGAGTATACATAGAATCATGGAATCTGACAATATAAACTATTGTAAGCATACCAACACTGAATAGGGTGAGTCCATAACAAATAGATCAGTCTTCGTACTAACCTTTGATATCTATCTTTATTGGCCGGCACCTGATTTGGATACTCCCTTAGTCTATGATTCTAAACTATAAGGGTGTCAGTAGGCTTACACTCCAACATTCCAACTTCTAACATGTCCAAAGCGCGCGCATGCACACACACACACATGCACGCACGCACGCACGCGCGCGCACACACACACACGGATATATATTTTAAGACAAAAAGCACCTCCTTTCGATCTAACCACTTCAATGCCCAAGATATACTTCAACCCTCCTAGATTCTTCATCTCCTTCAATGCCCAACAATTTCCTTGTTGTAGCCCACCACCCGATTAGATCTGTAGTACTTGCACCGAGTCTCTGCTTAACAACATAATAGGAAGACAAGGTTCTAGTGTGATAGAGAGCTTCCACGTGCAATGTGCTCTACAATGTCAAACAAATGTTCTTCCTCAACTGAAAAATCCATGGGTAGAAGATTGTCAATAGATTCTCCCAATCGCCAAAAGATTCTCTAGAGGATGATTGTCAAAACAATGTGACCAATAGCTAAATGATGCATTTGGGCAATTTCATTTGAGGGCAACCTTTAATCTATGTTTATGCAGAAGATTCAACCTAAAGTTTTGAAAGCTCTGTCTAAATTGAAACATCTAAAGATGTTTTCGTTACCCGACAGGTGTGTATAATAAGCTTCACAAATTCAAGGAAGTACAGGTGGACACCGCAGGTTAAGGCAAAAGAGTTCCCTTCTTTCTCATGAAAATAACTGAAGCTTCCTCATGGTTCCTTTATCTGGTCTATTCTCTAGTTTCATTTTACCTTCTTCGTGAACAATGTCTCTGCCAAGGTCTCTTAGCTAAACATGCATACATAGTTTATTGTCTTCTCCAATTTTTATCAGAGACCTCTACTGAAGGACTTGAAGACCTTCACCTGGGAAGAGATCAAAAGGCCATAGGTGAAGCACAATCCTTTTGTCAAATCCAAAGATCGAAAGGCCATAGGTAATAACAAGATATATCTAGAAAAATCCGCTTTTGCCAGTAATCCAAAGTGTCATAACATATTTTCAACTTTTTCTTAACTTTCTCATGAGGAAATTTTTCCAACTTCTTCAACGTAATTGCCCAAAAATCTTTGCTTTTACCTTATAGTTATTAACCTATAACCTCAAGAGCAAGAGGAAGACCTCCAGTCATTTTTACCACTTTATTGGAGAGAGCAACATACTCATCCAAAGGATGATCTCTTCTAAAAAGTTGACGCGATTGATTGAAGTCCATTTAAGTGAGCTCATAAGTACAACAAACCTTAGGCACATTGAAGACATCCGTGTTTCTCTTGGTGATAATCATTATACTTCCTTTTCCAAACCACGCCGGCCTTCCCATAAGCACATTCAAGTGAATCCTTTCATCAACATCATCAAGTAGAACCAAAACCTTTTTGCCTCGCAACCTTCCATTTATTGTACTAATTCCACATTCAACATTACTTGTCACGCCCCGGAACTCCGAGCGTGTGCACATCCCTCAGTGGTCGATGAAATTGCGACGTCCCGGGATGCGTAGCCGACCCATTCATTTTATTGCACATGCGGAATCGAATAAACAAATCCCCTGACAACAAACAACACGTGATAGAAAAGCAGGATAACAAATTCGCAATTGAAACATGTTTTTATACACAAACTAGGTTTATATACAAGACTAGTCTATCTACCCAAAAGATCAGCCCTAAAAAAGGAAATTGTTTAACGACCCCCTAATTGGACACGTTCACCAACCCTTTAGACTCCACAGGCTATGGGGGCGCCGGGTCCACCACAGCACCATCAGTATTGTCAGCTGTACCCTCGCCAAAAGCGGTGTCGACAACCACAGTGGGGACCTCAAAATCCTAGAGGGGACCAACTCTGTATCCATTAAGGCTGCGGCGAAACCACGCCCTAAATTGATGAGGTACCATCTGAGATAGGCCTTCATCGACCCAGATGGTGGTCACTACGAGCTCATAAACCCAGACCCCATGGCCTCTGGGAATAGGGTAGTTAGTAACCAGCTCCGTAACCCTCTGAGGCTGACCATAACGAACCGGCGGGGCCGCCATCTAAGGACCTGAAAAGAATTGAGCCCACAACGTGGTGAGACAACATCTCAGCAAGTCCACCTCTTAAACTCCGACTAGGAAGGAAATACGCCTAGCCACATAATCACACAACCACAGAGACTTACCTCGTCTTAGATCCTCCCTGCATGTCAGCACAATTCATATACATAACCATATGCAATAATCAAACTTAATCAATTGGAACACCACCACTTTCACCTTAATAAACATAAGGGTCCCAATTATAAGGCAAAATTATTATGACACGTCACATACCGTGCCACATAGTTTTGTCCCATAATCAGGCGCGTCAAATCAATCAATCATGCATCCCAATTGATTACGACCCAACGGCCATGGCCGACTCAACAGTCAGCGGTCTTCCGGCATAGCCGAGCATCGTCTCGCATAGCAACGTCTACATCTAGATGGCATTCCACATAGGAGCATTAGTCCGGCCTCCATTGTGATCGGCATTCGTTGACTTGGGGCATTCTCGAAGGAGCATCGCCCCATCCCAAAGGCTCGTTATGGTCAAAATATCGTACTTTGCACTCAAATGTCCTAATTAAAATAATGCATTTGGCCTATTTTTTTCGTAATAAAAACACACGGTGAAATAGTCGTGTGTGGATACATGGTTAATTTGAACCAGAAAAATTGATACCATTCTTTTTAAAATCCCACTATTTGATATAGACTTTAAAATCATTTTCGTTGTCAAAACTCAACACCCGAGATTTTCTAATTAAATAACAAAATTTCACAATTTTGGAATAAATACTCAAAATTCCAATCACCACTCAATTTGCAAAAATTAACACTCAATTGCATAAACTAAGCACACCATTGTAATCAGCATGAAATTTTAGCCACTAGCTATCCCGGTATAATTTTCAAAAATATTAAATAATTAAATAATACAAATTAAATACCATAAATACTCAATTAGGCCGGAAACGCTAATCTAACTACTTAAACAGGCCTAGAAAATTTCCGAACCTATCTCGATAAATAGCACGACCTCTTTAGCCCCTAATCAATCTGTTCTAACTACCTAACATGCACAATTGAATAATTAAATCACTAATCTACACTAACTAACCACATAATCCCTAATTAGCCTAAACTAATTATTCACTAAACGTCATTAAAATCCCTAAGCAGAGTTTAGCAAGTAAACTCATCGGTTTAGGGCGACACAGAGGTGAGCCTTAAACAAGCTTGGAGCGACACCAACGGAGGTTCGGTCGGGCCTAAAAATGGGCCATGAACTCTCAACTAGAGCTGAGCTTCGGCCACTGCTTACTGGGCTGAGAGGGCTGATTGGGGCGGCTGGCTGGGCTGGAACGGCATAGGACAGGCGGCAATGGTTGCATCAAGGCCAGGCGGGCGACAGCGGCTGCTGTCACACCCCGATCCTCGAGCGTGTGCCCATCCCTCGGTGGTCGATTTAATTGTGACGTCCCAAGACGTGTCGCCGACTCATTCGTTTTAATGGACATGCAGAAGTGTATAAATAAATCCCCAAATAGCACAAAGATGAGATAGAAAAGCAGGGCCAAATTTTTTGAAAACCACAACACACTTTTGTACACATCAGACTAGGTCATAAGCAATACTAGTCTATTCACAAGTCTACAAAAGACAAAAGGGCTACAAGTCCTCTAAGCATTCGAATCCGCAACCGAAGGCTCCGGGGTCTCTGGCTCCGGGCAACTCAGGTCTACCACTGAACCACTAGGAGGGTCAGTTGTACCCTTGCCAAAAGCGATCTCTAGCACCGACATAGGAATCTCAGACTCCTATGGGGGCCTTCTCTGGGTCCATCTCGCCCATAACGATACCACGATCTGAATTGATGAGGTACCCTCCGGGATATACTTGCATCAACCTAGACAATGGATCTCACGAGTTCGTAGACCTATGCTCATTGGCTCCCAGTGAGGGGAATCTGAGCAATTTATTTAGTGACCTTCTTCGGCTAGCTAAAATATTCGGGAGGAACCTCCATCTATGGACCTGAAAATGTTAGCCCACGACGGGGTGAGACAACGTCTCACATGTCCACCCCCTAAACTCCGACTAGGAATGAAATACACCTAAAGGTCATTTAACCACACACAAGACAGAGGACTTACCTTTGCCTCAGTTCCTTCCTGCAAGTCAATACGATTCATATACTCAACCAATCACTTCAATTCAAATCAAATCATCAATCAATCGATCCACTCGATTCCATACTATCAATACCATCCATAAAATTCGATCGATTCGAACACTGCTTACCCAAGCTGAAAATAGATGGTATAGCTCACAAAAGCTGATAGATATATAATAATGCTCAACGAAGTTGTTATATCTCTATATTGCTCACCGAAGCTGACGGATAATAATTGCTTGCCAAAATTGATCGATATCTATAATGCTCACCAAAGTTGATGGATAATATAGCTCACCGAAACTAATCGATATCTATAATGCTCATCGAAGTTGACAGATAATATACTGTTCTTTTTAACTGACAATTCACCGTTTTTATAATACCCGATAGAAATAATCGTGTATGGGTACATGGTCGACCTAAGCCAAAATATAATATTTTCCTTTTCAAAAGTCATACCATTTAATATAGTTCACAAAGATATTTTTGGCGTTATAAACCGATGCCTGGTGTTTCTTGATTAAATACTTAAATTACTCAATTTTGGGATAAATTCCCAAAATTACAATTATCACTCAAACAAAACAATTTAGCATTCAATTAAATTAACCAAGTACACCATTGAAATTAGCACGAAATTCTGGTCACCGGCTATTCCGGTCTAATTTTTAGAAAATAATAAATAATTAAATAAATACCAAAATTAATTAAATATATACGTTTAAATGCTATAAATGCAAACTTAGGCCGAAAAAGCCTAATTAAATACCAAAACGGGCCCGGAAAATTTCCAAACCTATCTAGATAAATAATACAACCTTTCTAAGTGCTAATTAAGCTGGTCTAACTACCTAACATGCAATAACGAGTAATTAAATTGTTAATCTGTTCTAACTAACCACATAAACCATACTTAGCCTAAACTAATCAAACCTTAAGGATCATTAACTCCATAAATAGAGTTTATGGAGTAAGCTCACCGGTGTTGAAATCCAATGAGTCCACAACAACAGCAACGTAGAGACGGGCGACAAACTTCGAAGCGGTAGCACATTACGAGGCCCAGAAGCGGTCCAAAATGGGCCTCGAAGCCAACAATGACTTGCAGGCTTCGGCTTCTGGCTGATGGGATGAGGGGCTAGAACGGAGGCCGGTTGGCATGGAAATGGTGAGAACAAGCAGTAGCGGGGCTAGACAGCCAACGATGGTGCTTCACGGCGGCGGAATGGCGCTGACGGGGCTTCGGTTGAGCTCAACATGGCCTGAGGAGGCTCGGGGGATAGACTGGGCTCGCGAGATAGTGAGCTGGAGGCAGACGACCAGATGGCACACGACAGGCGAGCAACGACGAACGGCGGGCTTGGAGGTGGTCGAACGGGCGTGCGACATGCAGGGGGTGGCTAGCTCGGTTTCTCTATAACTCTTGAGCTTCAAAGTGGCTAGAAATGGAGAAAGCAAGCTAAGTTGAGGAAGAAAGGGGACGGCAGCCACTTGGAGGGTCCTTCTTGCTTCTACCCTATCTCTTTGTCCCTTGAAGAGGTCCCACCAACATGGGCTGGCTTCCTTAGCCATTTTGTAGACCAATAAGCTTCCTTAGGAAGCCATTGAAGTGGTCCAAAGGTGGTGATGGCCATTGCAAGCAAATTTGGACTCAAAATCCCCCAAAGTGAACCAACCTCTCTTCAATTGGACTTAAACCGGTCCCTATAAATCCAACCAAGATGTCCACACTTCAATTCACATTTTTCCTTGCTAATAGAACCAACTTGCATCCCAAAAATGCGATAAAAAATGGTCCCCTGAATTTTCCGGACAAAAACGGCTCTATATTGAATTTTTTCCAATAATCTCAGTTAACAAAAAAATCTTTGGAGGATGAGTCGATATTCCTAAAATGACTTGTGACATAACAAAACTTTCAATTTCTAAAATCGGGTTCAAATTCGCGGTTAATTTCAATCTAGTGCGATTTTAGCGTGACCTAGCCTACCGAGTAGCTTTTAGAAATTTTTAGTGCAATTTACCTATGGTCAATTTATTTCGAGCCACAAAGTGCATTTTCGACACATTGGCAACTCTCGGTTGTCGTGGGAATCTTAAGATTTCAAATACGGGCACATGGTACCAAAACGACAGAAAAATCTGTCTAGTGTCGATCGACGAGAATTTTGTAATATGGTGGAATCACTTATACTTTGATCACATATCTCAGTCAAATCGACCTATCTCTAATCTCTGATCGATTTTTAACTGTGCCGTAATGATCTCTGTAGATGAGCATGGTCGAGTAATTGATTCCTCCTAGTCGAATTCTTAAGTCTATTGCATTAAAATCCTTTAACAGTTTCATCTGTTAGACTAGTTATCTCGTGAGTGATCAGCTCAGAGAATAGAACTATAAGCGTGTCGATGAAAGTCCCAACTTATTTAATTGAAACCAGAACTCGAAATTCAAGATGTCACAACTGCTGGATGGTGGCAAATGATGACCAAGTGAGCTGGATGGTGGCAAATGATGACCAAGTGAGCTACGATGGGTTGCATAGAGGCTCGGGATAGCAGGTGGGCGTGGCAAGAGGCATAGGCTCGCGGGATGAGCACGCGGGCTCGCGGGTGGCGCGACGGTGTGCGACGGTGCTGGATGGTGGCAGGGGAGACGTTCAACGGGCAGGGGGTGTTGTGGTTGGTTTCTCTGGTTCTCTCAAGCTTCAACACACACTCAGCAATGGATAAAGTGGGGTTGCTAAGGAAGAAGAAGCCAGCTGCAGCTTGGAGGGTCCCAAAATGCCTCAAAGTCAAGCTAAATATCTCCAATTGCTCATTGCAAAGGCCCACCACCTTTAGCCTTCAATCCTCAGCCAATTTGCAGAACAAAACTTCCCCTAGGAGCCATTGAAGAGGTCCAAAAGTGGCTGCCCCTTGGTCCTACGAATTTTGGATCATTTCCATCCAATTTGGCGCAATTCCCCACAAATTGAGTTCAATTGGAGCCCTAAAATCCAGCCAATGTGCTATCGTCTCTCTCATGATTTTTCCTCATCAATTGAACCAACTTGAATCCAAAAAATGCGACCAAAAATGGCCCTCTAATTTTCCCGATCCAAAATAACCTAACTTTGATTTTTCGTTGAAATCTCGGGTTTGCAGAAAAGTCTTTAGAGGATGAGTCGACATTCCTAAAATAATCGTGATATAACAGAACTTTCAATTTATGAAATCGGGTTTAAATTCACGGTTAATTTCAACCTGGCGTGATTTTAGCGTGACCTAACCTACGAGAAAATCGGGTAACTTTTAGGAATTTTGAGTGCAATTGACCTGTGGTCAATTATTTTCAAGCCACATTATGCATCTTCGACGCATTGGCAACTCTCGGTTGTCGTGAAAATCTCGAGGTTTCAAATATGAGACAGGGTACAAAATGACAAAAAAAGTCAGTCTAATGCGATTCGACAGAAATTTTGCAATCAGGTGGAATCATCCACACACTAAACACATACCTCTGTTGAATCAACTTATCTCTGATCTCTAATCAATTTTGGCGATGCCATAATGACCCTTGTAGATTAGCACGGTTGAGCAGTCGATGCTTAGTCGAATTCTCAAGTCCATTACATTAAAATCCTTTAACGGCTTCACCAGATAGACTAGTTATCCCATGAGTGATCATCTTAGAGAATAGAACCATAGGCGCGTCGATGGAAAGCCCAACTTATTCAATTGAAAACAGAACCTGAAAATCAGGATGTCACATTACTAATGTTCGGCTAGTTTCTTTTCAGGATGTCAGAGAGTAGTTCATTTTGCAAACACTCAATGGCTTTTCGCTGGGAAGTTTCTCTAACATTAGAAGATAGGAACAAGCTTTAAAGTGATGTAACAACTAGTTATAGATGATTTTGGCAAGAGTAGTCTTTCCTACACCTCTCATACTATGGATTCCAAGAATTTTTATGTCGTCTGAATCGCCATATGGCATTCTATTGATTTCCTTCACATGATGTTCAACTCCAACCAAGTCTGTCGCCGCGTAGATAAGTCATTTTCAACTCATCTATAACCTTCGTGACAATCTCGTCTACCAATTCTCCTTCACCTCTAATATTAACAAATGAAAATGGAAAAAATAATTAGAAGGACAAGGTATTATTATGGAAACACAACGCCAAAATGATAACCCGGAAAATGACATACATGTTCTTCTTTGAATTGTCCCATCCATTTAGATTGGCAACAAACTTGAGAGCAGCTTCCCACGTACTAACGTTCGCACCAAATTTCTTCATATGTGAAAGAAAGGCTTCTTCATAAGACTCATTAATCTTTTGTCTCCTTGTTTTACTACACCCCACCATTTGGAACAACTCATTAAGACACCATTTACTAGAGGCATAGCCCTTGGAAAAGATGGGAATTGCAATTATTGATTGGCTGATAGCTTTGAGCAACTCAAGAGCAAACTTTGAAAATGCTAATACTACCACCTAGAGGGGAGATGAATAGGTGTTAAAAAAATTAACAATTAAATGCAAAATATATATTAAGTTACAAGCAAAGTTTATGAAAAAGTCAAAGTATGACTAAAAGCGTCACCAGATTTGTGAAGAAAATTCATACTCAAATAGAGATGGTTTAGAATTTTGGGAAATTTAATAGAAAATTGCAACGAATAAAGTTGAAAAGAGTTATGGGAGGAGAAAATTGCACACGAGATTTATAGTGGTTCAGCTTAGATTAAGCCTACGTCTACTCTCCCACGCTGATAGCCTTCTGGCTGAAATTCACTAAAGTATCAAGATAGAAGTACAATGTTTTGAGTGCAAACACTCAGTCGAAGATTTCTTTTTCTCTCACTGAGTCACCCTTCTTGTGATTTTCTCTCTTGAATACAATTTATAAGCGTTGTCGTTGAAGAACAAGTGGTTGGAAATGCTTCAAACTTTGGAATTTTCAATTTTCACACTCTATCTCAAATGGACTGAATGACCTCCTTAAATACTCATTTACGCCTTACTAGCTGTTGGCATCTTCTAGAGGAATTTATTTCAATCAATCCGTTGGACAGAATTGATTAAGGAAATATTGTAGCCGTTTGAAGATTGAGATGAAAATCCGTTGATTCTGGTCACCCATACAATTAAAATTTAGGTTTCCATAAGTAGATGCTTCCCAAAAAGGAACTTATTTTCAAGATTGATTTCATCAATTCATGATTGATTCCATCAATTCATGATTGATTCCATCAATTCATGATTGATTCCATCAATATATTTATAAAAGTAAGTGACATTCTTCGCTAGAAAGCCAGATATTAAAGATAAATCTCTATAACATTCATACTGAATTCTCGTCGTAAGATCAATAATCCCGAGTCTAATTATATCTTCATTATGGATTTGGTTTTAGTCTGGATTACACTAGAGTGGGAAAGACTTCTGGAATGAATAAACTTACAAGAGTTTTCGATATGACTTCAGAAGTCTAGTATTCTTCAGAACAAGAACAAGAAAGTTTTATCAACTTTAAAACCTAATATGAGTTTTCTCAACAATCTCCCCTTTTTTGTTGGTAACAAAACTTTTATGAAGATTTAAGCATAATATGAAAGTTATCTTGCAAAACAATACTTTAGCAGCACATGATAATTGATAGAGATAACAAATAGTAAACACAATAAATTCTGCATCCACAAAACACACCAATCAAAAGTCTACATAAACCATGCTAGTATAGAAAAACTCACCAAATCAAAGCTTCAATCTACAAAATCTCTCCCCATTTTTGTCAATAGCAAAAAAGAAAATCAAACAAGCACAAAGAAAAAGAGTTTGGTTCGAAAATGATCAGGGTTGTCTAGGAACATGAACAAGTCAAAAATCCTCCAAAGTTTGCATGGTCTCCTCAAGCTTAGTAAGGCACTGATGAAAAACAGTCTCAACTTTCGCCAGATTGTGCGATGCCTGCCAATTCATAGTTTGGACTTTATCCTTAAGAGATTGTACCTTTCCGGTGAGAGACTAACAGGTAGTACTGAAAGCAACATGCAACTTCTAGATTTCAAACTTCATCGCATATTGCTAGGCCTTAATCTTCAAAAAGAGTTCTACTATCCGAGGATAGTTTGATTCTGATTTAGTTTAGGAACTAACTTCTACAAAGTGTATCGATGGAGTATCTAGAGGTGAAGGAACATCGACCTAAACATGTGAAATTTGTTGCTCTCCCTGAACATTAGCTTCTTTGTCCTGACCCTCATGTGAGACTTCAAGGAAATGAGATGCATAAATATCTTCAGCAACGGGATGAGATCGACTAATGCCATCACTAGCAGTTGGTTCAACAAGAGGAGTTTTCTCACCTACTCCCTTGTCTTAGTGGCTCGTCTGAGAAACAACTTGTCCTTCCTGAACTCCTTCTCTTCCAGCATTGTTTTGTTTACCAGTTCTCGTCTCCCCAACATCTTGTACATCAATTTTTCTTGTATCTTCTCCTTCCTTGTTAATGTCCTCCTATTCCTTATTCACATTGGCATCTCATTCTTCATGATCTGAGTTACCGTTTGCACTCTCTTTTACTCCAGTTTCTTCACCATCACTTTCTTCTTCTGGTTCTTACTCGCTTTCATCATCTTCCTCTTTCTCAGAATCAGCTATACCTTTAAGAGGATCATGCATGGCAATAGCAGAGATGGTCTTGTCTTCATCATCTTCCTCTTCTTCATCCTAAAGAAGAAGAATAGGTTATTTTCTTTTTAGGGTTCTTAAGATAACACTTTTCCCTCTGCGCTTCTTCTCGGTAGATATTGGCTTAGCTTTGCTAGCAAATTCCTTCTTTAGAAGTCTCAGGGCTCTAGAGAGATCCTTTAATCTCATTTTTTAGATTATTTTAAGTCCAATTTGCATTGAGACAATGGTTCTATAGCAAAACATGGATGACGGTTGAATCTAAAAGTGTTGGAAGAGTCTGGTTATCAATGTTGTGTATGGTAGTTGTCCCTTTCCCTTCATGATAGTTCTGTACATGTGCATTAGGATTGTGTGAGGGAGTGAGAAAGCAACACCATTGCAAATGGCCCACATCATTTTTCTTCGAATTTGGAAACATAAGTTTTGAAGCAACCTTGGGTTTGATGTAGTTGATGACGATCTTGTGGAGTAAAATAATAGAAGTAGACATCTAGAGTAAGTAATGCTTCCCCTAGGAATCCTGTCCTTCAATAGAAATGTCACACCCCGATCCTCCGAGAGCGTGCCCATCCCTCGGTGGTCGATTAAATAGCGACGTCCCAGGACACGTCGTTGACCCTTTCATTTTAATGCACATGTGGAAGTGAATAAATAAATCCCCAGATGACACAAAGATGGGATAGAAAAGTAGGGCCACAATTTTCGAAAACCACATCACACTTATATACACATATCAAACTATGTCATTTACAATATTAGCTGTGTCACGCCCCGAACACCGAGCGCGTGCCCATCCCTATTTGGCCAATAATAATTTGCGACTTCCCAGGACGAGTCGCTGACCCTTTCCATTTTATTGCACATGCAGAAGCGAAAAGAAATCCCCTGACAGTAATCATCTCGGGATAGAAATGCAGGATACGAATTCACAAACAAACATACTTTTATATTCACACTGAGTCATGTACAAAAGTCTATGGCCAAAAGACTACAAAAGACTAGCCTTCCAAAAAGAAGCGGTCCTAATTGACCTACGCTTCTTATCACCTCCTCTCAGCTCCAGGTCCTCCACTCGACGACCCTGAAAATGTTGTCCCACAACGGGGTGAGATAAAATCTCAGCGAGTCTAAGCTCTAAACCCCAATTAGGAGGGAAATACGCCAAGAAGCGTCCTAACCACGCAATCATACAATTAGCATAGAGGACTTACCTCGCCTCAGTTCCAACCTACAGGTCAGCACTGTTCATATACATTATGTATAGAATCGATACATCCAGCAATTGAAACGCATCACTCAACTCAATAAATCACAGGGGTCCAGATTATAGGACCAAATCGTTGTAACACGTCCCATACCATGTCACACAATTTTGTCCCATAATCCGGCGCATCAAACTCAACCATTATGCGTTCCAATTGTTAATTACACCCCTCAAGGGTACGGCCAACTCTATTGGCGGTCTTCTGGCATTGCCAGGCGTCGTCTCACCCCCTTTGAGCACGGCAACGTCTCTCAATTAGACGGCTTCCCCGAAGGGGCGTAGATCCAAAATCTACTGCGACCCGCTACCCTAATGCATGGGTAACCCGAAAAGGGATTTAGTAACGTCCGGCATAATTGCTCGAGACTGGTTCTCTTAACCAACACACGACCACTCAATCTCGGCCCAGGACACTGTGCATTGCACTCAAATGTCTCCATTAAAATAGCGATCCTGGCCTATTTCCTTCGTATTAAAAATATCCTGAAAATAGTCGTGTGTGGGTACACGGTTAATTCGAACCAGAAGACTAATACCTATCTTTTCCAAACTCCATTATTTGATATAGTACTTAAAATCCATTTTCGGTGTTAAAACCCGACACCCGGGATTTTCTGAATAAACATTGGAATTTCACAATTTTTGGAATTAAATAACAAAAATCCAATTAGCACTCAATTTGCATAATTTAACACTCAATTGTAGAATTTAACCACATCATTACAATCAGCACGAAATTCCGGTCACCGACTATCCCGGCCTCAATTCCGGAAAAAAATAATTAATAATTAATTAATTTCGAAAATTAATTAATTAATTCAATTTAATTTCTAAAAATACTAACCTTGGCCAAAATTATTAAATTAAATACCAATACGGACCCGGAAAATTCCCGAACCCTTCTAGATAAATAGTACAATTTATATAGGCCTTTGCTAAACCATGCTAATCACCTAACATGCTCAATTAAATAATTACATTTCTAATTTAATCTAACTTATCACCTAATTCCTAATAAAATAAATCTAAACACCCCTTACACGTCATTAGCCCTAAGCAGAGTTTAGAGTATAAACTCACCGGTTAATTGCGGAAACCGGTTCACCGCGACGACGACACGACGGCAGCCGAAATCTTAATTTTCGGTGGTGTCGGCGAACTCTTGGACCGGGCCTAAAACGGGCCCAACAAATCTCAGCCCAAATCTGAGATTTGTTTCCAACTTGGGCTTCAATTGACTTGCTGGAATTGGGCCTTGCTGAATTGGGATGAAGACCCAATTAATTGGAGTGTTCTCTTGGGCTGCTGATGGACTTCAAATGGGCTGGCGTTGCGTGGAGATGGGCTGCAGAAAGATGGCAACTTGCTGGGCCGTTGATGTGGGCTAAGCTTCGGTGATGCTGGGCCAAACTAGGTGAAATGAAGCCATGCGAAGGTGGGCAAGGGAAACGCGAGCAGGCAGCGCGAGATGGAAACGCAGGGCAGCTTCGGTCTTCGCTGCTCGATCCGCGGACGTGAGGGCAACAGCTTCGCTGGCAGCACGCTTGCGACCAACTTTGGTGGAATCGTGAGAGCACAAATGAAGTGGGTGAGCTCGTGAAGATGGAGCTGGTGAGTCAACTTCTAGCTCCTTTAGTTGACTTGGTAGGAAACAGAACTTATTGGAGGATGGGCGTAGGCTGCAGAGAAGAGAAGCGGACGAAGAGCAGCTAGTTGCGTGGGATCGCTCGAGCGTGGGAGTCTTCGGGGCAAAATCACGGCTTCACTGGCTGCCGAGGGACACGCAGGCGAGGAGCGGCTGGGTCAACAATCCAACCGAGGAAACAGCAAGATTGACCGAAGGAGACGCGGCTGAAGACACGGATGGATGCGGCTTCGCCGCGATGATTCGAAAGGGGTAGCAGCTTCGGTGATCAACCGGCTTCGTTGGACGTTGAAGCTTGGCCGAAGACACCTGGACTACTCGGTGGAAGAAGGAGCGGAGATGAAGTTGTAGGCGTTGAAGAATTGGTCAACAAAAATGGCCTTCTGCTGGGCCTTGACCGAAGGAAATGGATGCTTGGACGAGTGGCGTGTAGAGGAGAATCCAATGGAGTTGTGGGCGTGTGAATGGATGAAGATGGAGAAGAAATATGAGTAGCTGCTGGCCTGTGTTGATCCGTGAGAGAGAGAAAGAGAGAAGAAGTGGCGTGTGGTCTTCAGTGGGACAAGAGACGCACGAAGATGGAGGTGGAGGCGGTGGTCTTAGCGTGCGGGAGAAGCAGCCGGTGGAGGGTCCCAATCAAGCATCCTTATCCCCTCCATTAAAAGCATGTTTCCCCTTAATACTTTCTTGTAATGCATAAATCACTAATTAATCCAATTTAAAGTCCCAATTTTCAGCTTTATGCTTAATTTCCTCTCCGGTTGTCCAAATCGAGGTCCGATTTTGCTGAAGAAAAATCCCGAACAATTATATGTAAGTCCCTGACGCTCACATGCTCGTTTAGAAGTCTCAATTTCCATCAATTTAGCCCATCTGAATTTCCGCTGATTTTCCGCAACGTTTGTATCGATTTTCCGCAAAAATCCTGGAATCTCTGAAAATTTCTCGGAGGGTGAGTCGACATTCCTAAAATAGATCGTGACACCTCAGAACTTTCAAATTCTGAAATCGGGTTCAAATTCGCGGTTATTTTCAATCCGGTGCGCTTTTAGCATGACCTAGTCTACCGGGTAACTTTTAGAAATTTTTTGGTGCAATTGACCTGTGATCAATTTATCTCGAGTCACAAAGTACATCTTTGACACATTAGTGACTTTCAATTGTCGTGAAAATCTCGAGGTTTCAATTACGGGCACCGGGTACCAAAACGACAGAAAATCAATATAGTGCCGATCAATGAGAATTTTTCAATCAAGTGGAATCACCCACAATTTGATCACATATCTTAGTCGAATCGACCTATCTCTGATTTCTTATCAATCTCTGACGGTACCGTAATGACCCTTGTAGATCAACACGGTTGAGCAGTCAATTCTTAGTCGAATTCTCAAGTCCAATTGCATTTAGATTCCCTAATTGCTTGCCCAGATAGTCTAGTTATCTCGTGAGTGATCAGCTCAGAGAATAGCACTATTAGCGTTTCGATGAAAGGCCCGATTTATTTAATCGAAAACAAATTCTGAAAATTTAGGCTGTCACAAGCTGACTATATACAAGGTCAAGAAGGCATTCGAGTCTTCCTCAAAATACACCGAGGACCCTCAATCCTACAGATTTGGGTCCACCATAGAACCACTAGGAGGCTCTACCGTGCCTTTCCCAAAAGCAACCTCCAGCACCAACATAGGGACCTCAGACTCTAGTTTGAGACTTTCTCTCTGTCCATTCTGCTCACGATGGTACCATGATCTATATTGATGGGGTACCTTATGAGGTAGAGCCTCATCAACCTAGACCACGGACCTTATGGGGTACCTTATGAGGTAGAGCCTCATCAACCTAAACCACGGACCTTATGAGCTCATAAACCCATCCCCTTGGGTTCCCATGAAGCGAAATATAAGATACATGCTTCGTGACCTTCTTTGGCTATCCAAAATGCTCGGGAGGCACTGCCATCTAAGGACCTGCAAATGTTATTCCACAACGGGGTGAGACAACGTCTCAGCAAGCTCGCCTCCTAAACTTCGACTAGGAAGGAAATACGCCATAAGGGCTACCTAAGCACAAGTACAAGTCAAAGGACTTACCTTTGCCTCAGTTCTTTCCTACAAGTCAATACAATTTGTATATTTAATCAATCATTTCAATTCAAATCAACATCGATAAGTCGACTCTCTCAATTCCATATCATTAAGACCATCTCTTGGTCAATCTATTCAATACTATTTATAAAATCCGATTACATCAAGGACTGCTCACCCTAAGCTCAAGATAAATAGTATAGCTCACCAAAAACTGATAATAGATATATATGATAATGCTCACTGGAGCTGTTATATATCTATCATGCTCATCAATGCTGTGCGATACTTAATATTCATCGAAACTGTGTAATACTTAATACTCACCGAAGCTGTGTGATACTTAATGTTCATCGAAACTATGCGATACTTAAGGTATACTACTCACTCTAAGCTAATATATCAAAGGCCTTCGGCTGATATAGTATACCATTCTAATCAACCACCAATTTCACCACTTTTGTCATACCCGATAAAATAATCGTGTGTGGATACACGTTCAGCCTTAACCAAAATATAGTACTTTCCCCTTTTGAAAATCCCACTAATTCCAATAGTCCACACACACATTTTTTAGCATTGTAAACCGATGCCTGGTACTTTTCTAATTAAATATTGAAATTATTAAATTTTGAGATAAATACCCAAAATTACAATCAACACACAAATTGCACAAATTATCATCTAGATAAATAAACCAACCACATCATTGCGATCAATACAGAATTTCGATCATCGGCTATCCTGGTCTAATTTCTAAAAATAATAATTAATTAAATAATTACTAAAATTAATTAATAAATACCAAGAAATGCAACTTAGGTTGGAAAAGCCTAATTAAATGCCAAGACGGGCCAAGAAAATTTCCGAACCAATCTAAATAAATACTACAGCTTCTCTAGTTGCTAATTAAGTTACTCTAACAACCTAACATGCAATAACGATTAATTAAATTACTAATCCATTCTAACTAACCACCTAACCAATACTTAGCCTAAACTAATCAATCCTTAAGCATAATTAACTCACTAAGTGAAGATTAGTGAGTAAACTCACTAGATTAGTGTTCCGGTGAGTTCACTTTGACGGGGACGCAGAGGCTAGCCACAAACTCCAAAGTGGGGGCACCAAGCAGGGCCGGGAAAGGCTCGAAAACGGGCCTTGAAGCCTAAAACCCTTGCTGGAGTTTCGGTTCTGGACAGTGGACCGAGAGAGGCTGGACGACGCTGGATTAGGCTGGAAACGGCGCAGGTGAGGCGAACAAGCAGCAGTGGCCTAGGCGGGCGACTCCAGCAGCAAGCGGTGGTTGAACAGCAACCCAGAGGCTTCGACGTTGACCCATAGAGCTCGTGGGATGGCGAGGAGGCACGAGAGAGGCGGCTAGACGCGAGGATAGCGAGCGGCGCACACAGGCTCCACCATTGGTCTCCACTCTATCTTCTTGTCCCCTTAACCAAGGCCCCACCATTGCTGGCTGTCTTCCTCGGAATTTTTAAACCATTAACTTGCTTAGAAAGCCTTGGAGAAGATCCAAAAGTTGAGGGGCATGGGGGGTTACGAATTTGAAGTATTTTCCCCTCAAATTGGACTAATCTCTCTCCAATTGAAGTCAATTATGGCCCTATAAAATCCACCATGGGATCCTCGATCAAATTGACATTTTTCCACGCCAATAGAACCAACTTACATCCCAAAAACACAATAAAAAAGGGTCCTATTTTGACTTTTCGCCAAAAATCTCAGCTTGCATAAAAATCTTCGAAGGATGACTCAACTTTCCTAAAATGACTTGTGACATAATAGAACTTTTAATTTTTGAAATCAGATTTAAATTCACAATTAATTTCAATCTGGCGCAATTTTAGCGTGACCTAACCTACCGGGTAGTTTTTAGAAATTTTTGGTGCAATTGACTCATGGTCAATTTTCTTCGAGCCACAATGTACCTCTTCGACACATTTGCATCCTCGATTGTCATGAAAATCTTGAGGCTTCAAATATGGATACATGGTACCAAAACGATAAAAAAAATCTGTCTAATGCCGATTGACGAGAATTTTGCAATTTTGTGGAATCACCAACGTTTAGCCACACATCTCAGTTGAACCAACCTATCTTTGATCTCTAATTGATCTTTACTGTCCCGTAATGATCTCTACAGATGAGCACGGTCGAGTATTCGATTCCTAGTCGAATTCTTAAGTCTATTGCGTTAAAATCCTTTAATGGTTTCCTTCGATAATCTAGTTATCTCATGAGTGATCGACTCAGAGAATAGCACTATGGGCACGTCAATGAAAGGCTAGATTTATTTAATTGAAAATAGAATTGAAATTTCAGGATATCACAAGAAACTTGGTGACCAGCTCGTTAGACACATTTAGTGGCAAGAATCCATTCCTTTCTACCCCCAGAATGTCAACAAATAGATTAACATCAACATCAAACACTTTATTCACAGTAAATTGAACGTGAGTGGGATCCAAGACAAATAGGTTGGAATAAAAGTAAGCGGTCAATTCAGGGTAAGCATCATATGACTCCACACAGAACCTATCCATCTGAAGCTTGGTAAACTTTTCTCTCATATTCACCTTGATGGAATCCAAGAAATCAAAATCTATTGTACGAGGGTTGATGACCCTCTTGTTCAGCATCTGTAAATAGACTTTCTTATGATCTTTTGATCGAAACAACTTCCATTTTTCTCCAATGATTTCTGCGACAACACCCATTTTTTGTTGAACATTTGTTAACACCCTTTCATCATCTTCTTCTGTTTTGCTCTCAATCTGACCCTTTGTGCCAAAGCGATGATTAGAAGGAAAATTTGAAAATTCCTTTTTTGCTCTTCTAGCATCTATCGTCGTAATGGCTCTCAAGAACAAGGTTTTATTCCTGTAGCCATTTTCTTTCAAGAAAGAACTTATTAAATCCATGGGACTTCCCCCATTTTTCAAAAACTCATCATGCTTTAGAAGTACCTCAGGCTTTCTTACCAAAATAGGAGCTACTTCTTGAGTAACTTCTTCTTCCACTGATATCATCCTTGGTGAGATCAAAATGCGTCGGACCTTCAGGGACAAACCGAGGCTTGTGACTAGCAATACGAGAGGATTTCCTCTTATAAGACATCGAAGCAAACTTGGAGGACTTTGATGACATGTTCATGTGTGATCAGGTGAGAAATTTTGAAGAGAATGTGAGCCTTTAAAGAATAGCCAATAAACTCACCCAAAAAGCCCGTTCGATATAAAATTGAGGAAAAGCCTTTTGACAGTCAAAGGGCTGTTAGGCCAGACTTCACGTGCTCTACACTCATCATCTCTATTATGGAAGCAAAATTGTGTCACACCCCGAACCTCGAGCGTGCGAACATCCCTTGACGATCAATTAAAAAAGTAACGTCCCAAGACATGTTGCCGACCTAGTCTTTTATCTTTCGATTAAACGCATGTGGAAGCGAATTAAATAAATACCCAGTCAACCAACAAATCAAGGTTAGTAAAACACAACAAACGATTTCCAAAACATCACTTTTATTTATCCACTTGTTAAGCCAAGGAGTTTAACATTTACAGACCTACAACAAAAGATAACTCCTACATGGCCTATGAGCAAAAAGGGGTTAGAAAGGTCAGGGTTAACTCTAGCTTTACTAACGGTAAGGTCAGCCAAAAAGTGTCACATCTCGCGCCCACCACGTCCGCACTTAGCAAATCTCCATGCTACGGCCCTGAAAATGGTTAACAACAACGGGGTGAGATAAAATCTCACTGAGTCAACTTCCTAAACCTCGATTAGGACGCAAATTCATACGGAGGTAGCCTAATCATGCATCGGAATACAAATCTTACCTCACCTTGTCACACCCTTGCTTATTAGTACATCACATATGCCTTTATCAATATAATAAACATAAACAATAATCATAACACATAACTCTCATGCACCAAGCATCTACACGGATCCCGATTATAAGGTAAAACCTATTTTGGCACATCTCATACCATGCCTAATAGTTTTGCCCCATAATCAAGAACAATACATCACAATCATTCACATGTGTTTAGATTATTACGACCCCTCAAATCATGGCCAACACACGAGTTGGCGGTCTTCCGGCATGATCGGGCATCGTCCTGCCCTATCAGGCACGACATCATCTAGAACCCCGCCTAGATGGCATTCCATAAAGAAGTATCAGTCCAGCCTCAACCGCAACTCGGCATCTAATAAAAATCGGGCATCACCCCCAAACTTCTGTTGGGTGACAGGATCAATTAAATGACCACACAGGCACGTCAACACTCAAGTCAATTTTTATCTTCCATCAATTAGCCAGTGTAAAAGATTTCGTGCTTAAATAACAAATCTCGGAAAATTTCTACATTTAAAATTCCGATAAAATAATCGCACGTGGTCACGTATTTAAAATCAACCTTATCAAACTTTGCACACTTTCATTTTAAAACATCATTGCCCCTTTTATCACGTAAAATACGGCGTCTAAAAACGACACCTCAAAGTTTGCTATTTTCTTACCAATAAACTCTCTTTGAAAAATAGCATTTAAAATACATGATATGAGCAAACAACATCAAGGCATTACCTGCTTAAATGATAAGAATCAAGTGTAACTTCATCCAGTAGAACGAGCATAAAATTCTAATTAACGGCTAATCCGACATTAATTACACTAATCGCGATTAATTAGGCTAATTACGATTATTTAAACTAAACTTGATTAATTAGCCTAACTTTAATTAATTAAAAATTAATTGACGTTAATTAAAATAATTACGATTAATTAAATAAATAACAATTAATTAAACTAAACTAATTGCCGTTAATATTAAACTAACCACCCCTAAATGCATTAACGCCTAATCCATGATTAGGAGGTTAACTCACCAATTTTTGGCAATGGCAAGCTCGCGGCGACAGCGGCACAATGGTGACAAAGACACGAGTCTCATGGCACCAACGGTAGCATGATCGGCATGGTGGAGACGGTGGTGGTCGCAGCTTAAACCCACAACCAAGGTGGGGAGGCTTGGTTCCGGACGTGGCGAGCGGGTGGCTTGCGGATGGCAGTGACGGCACGATAAACGATGTGAGGGACACGGGCGGTGGCTTGCGGCGGCGCAACAATTCTTGAAGCTCACGGCCAAGGGAGCCGTGACCAGAGCGGCCGCGGAGGGTAGGAAGGCTGCCGAAGATGGGGAGGCCAAGAGGTGATGTGACATCCTGATTTTCGGGTTCTGTTTTTGATTGAATAAGCTAGGCTTTTCATCAATGCGCCAATAGTTCCTTTCTCTGAGCTGATCACTCACAAGATAACTAGTCATTGGGTGAAGCCGTTAAGAAATAGTCAAAATCGATTAGAGATCAGAGATAGGTCAGTTCGACTGAGCTATGTGATTAGAGTGTGGGTGATTCTACCTAATTGCAAAATTCTTGTCAAACGGCACTAGATTGATTTTTCTGTCATTTTTGTACCCTGTATTTGCATTAGAAACCTTGAGATTTTCACGACAATCAAAAGTCACCAATGACTTGAACATGCACAATGTGCATCGAAAATAATCAACCATGGGTCAATTGCATTAAAAATTCTTAAAAGCTACCTAGTAGGTTAGGTCACGGTAAAATCACGCCAGAATCGCGAATTTAAACCCGATTTCAGAAATTGAAAGTTCTGTCATATCACAATTCATTTTATAAACGTCGACTCATCCTCCAAAGATTTTTCTGCAAACCTGAATTTTCAGCGAAATTTCAAAGTGGGGCCGTTTTGGACCGGGAAAATTGGAGGACCGTTTTTTAGCGCACCATTGGTTGTCAAGTTGGTTCAATTGACGAGGAAAAATCACGAGATGGGCGATGGCATCTTGGCTAAATTTAAAAGGGTTAAATTGAGCACAAATGGAGATGTATTGAAGTGAAATTGGAAGGGGAATTGAAATAAATGGGATGGCAAGTGTTCCAAAATTCGTAGGCCTTCTGGGGAGCAACATTTGGACCACTTGGTTGGGTTTCTAAGGAAGCTTGGCTACTACAAATTGGCTGAGGAAGACAACCATTCATGGTGGGGGCATTTGAGAGCTTTGGATATTTTGTGGCACCTCCTCATCTTCAGCAACCTCCTTCATCCTCCTTGCTCTTGCTTTATCCATTGTTGAGGCATTTGAGAGCTTGTGAGAACCAGAGAAACTAGCCATCACATCACTATTTCTCCCCTCTTCAGCCCCAAGCAAATTCGTAGCCTTTTCTCTCCTATTTTCCTTCTCTGCCTGTTTCTACTCCAACTGACTTTCTTGTGAAAAGTTGAATTGATTGTTGCCTTCCTATGAGAATCAGCCTTCGTGCCACCCACCATCGCGCTCAGAAGGCCCAAAACGTTTAGGAGGACCCGGCCACTCGCCAAACGGGTTGGCCGGCCAGAAGAAATTGCTCGCCGGTCTATCTGTCTGCCACTCCTTCGCCTATTTCACCCGTTTCAGCCATTTTCATCCCATTTCGACCTAGCCTCCACCCATCCCAGCCACCAGCAAGTCCCCCTCAACCCCCAGGTTCCGCCGGTCGTTGGCCAACCCCTCACCGAAGCTTTGGCCAAGCTCGTTCAGCTCTGTTTCTCCTCTAGTAATATAGTTTTTAGAGTTTCAGTGGGAGTCCGAGTTTGTGGTTGCTGTTCCAACCCGGGACCGCCTTGTATCGTCGTGGTTGAGGTTCCCGAGCGTAGCCTCCGTCATCACCGTCATGTCCATTTCTTCGGCCCGTTTAACAGGTGAGTTTAGCTCCTAATCCCTTAATTAGTGCCAAAACTTGCTTATGATTGCTTTAATTAGTGTTGATTCTAGTTTAAGAGATTTAATTAAGCTATGTTAGTCCTAAGATAGGTGGTTAGATGAATGGCTAGGAATAGTTTAATTTAATCTAGCATTATTTGTTTAATTGTGTCTTATGTGCTTAATTAAGTTTGGTTAACTTTAATTGATTAATTGCTTGCTTTAATTAGTGTTTTTAATGACTTTTGGATTTAATTTGTTAGTTATTTAATTTTGGAAATTCATTGTTCGTACGAATACTGTTCACGAAACACTGTTCACACGCACTGTTCACCCGAGAATGAAAAGTATCTAATCTCATGTGCTTTGACCTTATGAGATGATTTGAGTGTATAAATGCATGGTCATCCGCATGAATCAAGTGATTTTCACAAAAAGGGAATAATGGATTGTCCGAGGGACATTGGAGAGGCACCGCTTTTACGAGAGAAGGATTTGAGGAGGTATGTTTGCGTCATCACTAAGTTGAACCGTCAGCCAACGAAAGTTTGGGGGTGGTACCTGACGGGAGTCGGAAGCCGGTTGCAATAGATTCTAGACCAATGTCCCTTTTGGGATAGCATCCAAATAGAAGTTTTAGACGTAGCCGTGCCCAATGGGGCAAGACGAAGCCCAATTAGCCCGGTGGAAGTTGGATGATCGCTGACTGGAAAGTTAGCCATGGCCGGTAGGTCATTAATAATTACAGCATGCATGAGTGTTGAGGTGGATGAGCACTAATTCGAAAGTTAGCTATAGCCGAGAGGTCATCAATAAGTGGAACACGCGTGAGGGTTGAGATGGTTGGGCCTTATTATGAGGTAAAATTGTGTGACACGGTATGAGACGTGTCATGAAGTTTTTACCTTATAATCGAGACCTGTGTAATTGATTAATGCATTATAGGTGGCACACTAAAGTGCAAGTGCGTATGAGAATCATGGTGTCATTAGTTCCGATTATACATGTTGATCACATTATTTATGGCATGCATGCATGAATCAATAACATGTAGGGTGTGGGAATGGACGGGTGAGATCGCTTGTGACACGACTTGTATGTGATTGATAAACTGTATCATCTAATGGCCATGTGCATTGCATGCATTGTGCTAAGATTCAACGTGTAGGGTATGGCAGTCCAGATAAGGTTGCATGCAAATCGATTTGTTGATTGTTGGTTGTTAGTCGTGGTTTGTTTGTGGGGTGGTTTTGGAGAGATACCCTGAGTTGAGTTAGTGTTCTAACCGAGGGCTTAGGGGAGGACTCGCTGAGATTTTAATCTCACTAGTTATTATATAACCATTTTCGGGTCTTTAGTGTGAAGAACCAGGAGCTTGAGGCGGAAAGGTCAGGAGCATGGATGGCTTAGTAGTTCTTCTTGGAGATAGATCTCTTGTACATAGACCTTTGAGTTGGTCTCTGTGTATAAACTAGTTTGTTTATGAAAAGTGTTTTGGTGAAAATGATATCTTGCTTTTCTATCCCATATTTTTGTTTTTTGAGGATTGTATTATACACTTCCACATGTGTAATTAAAAGAAAGGGTCGGCAATGAGTCTTGGGACATCGCTTTCTATCGACCAAGGAAGTGGTTGTTGCATGCCCGAGGTTCGGGCCGTGACATCCCCGCCCAAAGTGGTATCAGAGTAAGGTTAGAGTTTGGAGTGATAAGGTGCGATGAGATTTGGGATAGTTTCTATAAAAGGTTTTTTCCTTATGCAGATGCCTGTGATTGGTTAGCTGATTGGTGGTTGTTTTGTGGGTCACTCAGTTTTCCTAATTCTGTGTGGAATTGAGAGGTAAGTTCTATAGAGGTCCTATAAAATGAGTGATTCGGATAAGATGACTCCTCGGAAGAGGATTGTCACGTCCGTTTCTCGGGGTATGACACTAACTAGGGTCGGTACTCGAGGTAGAGCAATGGCTCAAGCCAGTGCGAGAGAGAGAGAGTACCACTACAAGCGGTACCGGTGTAGCAGCACTTGGCAATCCGAGAATTGATGGGATTGTAGAGGCGCTCGAGATTTTTGGAAATCTAATGGAGCAGCAAGTTCATAATCAAGCTGCCGTCGCCGCCGCTGCAGCCGCACCTACTAGAGTCCAACCTGGGATTGTGATCGGGGAGAGACCGATGCACAAGTTAGTTGAGCAGTTTCTGAAGTTGCAACCATCGAAGTTCACAGGAACGGGTGATCCCGAGGCTGCAACCCTCTAGATCCAAGAATTAGAGAAGGCTTTCGACCTGCTGAGCTGCTCGGAAGAAGATAAGGTAGTCCTTGTGGTTTGTCAGCTGCAGGGTAATGCAAACACTTGGTGGAAGGCCACCAGAGGAATAGTGTCCCAAAAGGCATGGTTCTGGTGTGGAATACCTTCGTGGAAATCTTCAATGGAAAGTACTTCTTTGATTGCGCCAAGGAATAGAAGATGGAGGAATTTCAGCGCCTTCGTCAGGGTTTGATGACAATAGACTAGTATGAGGCAAAATTTGCAAAGCTATCGCAATACGCCCTTAAGCTGATAGAGGATCTAGCTGACAAAGCTAGGAGGTTCAAGAACAGCCTTCGACTAGAGCTGAGGACTCCTCTAGTGCCGTTCGATCTGAAAGATTATAATGAGCTATATGGATAGGCCTAGTTGTTAGCGAGGAACTTGAATGAACAAGCTGCCGCATCTGGGTCATGGTTCAGGTCAAGCAAAAATGGTAGTCGATTAGAGAAGAGGCCGATGACTGGAGGATAGTATCCCATTCGTCCCAACTGAAAGGATAGAATTGGAAAGCCATCACCCAACCCAAACGACAGATGTCGAATTTATAAAAGGAGGTATGGACTAACTCCGTGTCTCAGTCTAACGAGAGCGTGCTACGGATGTAACTAGCACGAGCACCAGGTGAAGGATTGTCCGCGCAGGCCGATGGGACCATAGTAGCTCCAACCGCCGCCACCGATGGGATAGAACAGAAGAAATGCACCGCAGATAGGGCATTACTAGGATGGCGAAGAGGACACGAATGAACCGCGTCATGCACCGATCAAAGGAAGAATGATTTTGGGATAATTTTATCAGAGTGGCACATCAGAATTTTGGTTAGGCTTGTAGAATTTCAGTTTGTGAAATGAAGTTGTAAAAAGGAAAATCACTGGTTAGAGTAGTACTTGGCTATTTTTGCTTATGTATAACTTTGCGGTTGTAAATGAAAAAAAATTAGCTCAAGGAGAATCTTGTTGTAATGAATCATTGTTATGCAGTAATTCACTTTAACCCGTCAGCGGGAGAAAGTTTCAAATTTGTTGAAAATCGAGGAAGACCCACGTTTCTTTTAATGTCGTCATTTAAGGCAACCGGTTATTGGATGTGGGTTGCCAATGTTATTTGGCAACTGTAGTGGATACGACAATTGATGAGCCGAAAGTGGAGAGCATCGCCGTGGTACGGAAGTTATTTAATGCGTTCCCTGAGGAATCATCCGGTTTGCCCCAAGAAAGGAAGATCAGGTCCGTGATAGTGTTTATCGACGACATTCTGGTGTACTCGAGAAGTTATGAGGAGCACGAAAGGCATTTGAGGATGGTACTTCAAACCCTAAGGATTCATGAGTTGTACGCTAAGTTTAGCAAGTGCAAGTTTTTGTTGACTCGTGTTGCGTTCCTAGGTCACGTGATTTCAGGCGAAGAAATCTCCGTGGAACCATCCAAGATTGAAGCAGTTATCAATTGGCCAAGACCGACTACCATGACAAAGATCGAAGCTTTTGGGTGTGGCAAATTACTATAGAAGGTTCGTGGAAGGATTTTCAGCTTTAGCATCGTCATTGACTCAACTATGGAAGAAGGAAGAAAAATTGTGTGGACAGACAAGTGCGAGTGTAGTTCCCAAGAGCTTAAGCAGAAGCTGAATACTGCACCTGTGCTGACCACACCATCTAGTCCTAGAGGATATGAGATCTATAGTGATGCGTCGTTTAGAGGATTGGGTTGCGTGCTGATGCAACATGGTAGGGTCGTTGCATACGTGTCCCGTCAGTTGAGACCTCATGAATTGAATTACTCGACGCATGACTTGGAAATCGCAGCAATCATTTTCGCAGTGAAGATTTGAAGACATTATTTGTACAGAGAAAGATTCCATATCTTCACAGACCATTAAAGTCTCAAGTATCTATTCTCCCAAAATGAGCTGAATATGAGACAACGTCGCTCGGATGGAACTTCGAAGGATTATGATTGCGATATCTTGTATCACTCTTGAAAGGCGAATAAGGTCACGAGATGCATTGAGTCGGAAGTCTTGATTGCACGAGATGATGGTTAAGGAGTGGATTTTACTCGAGAAAGTTTGAGATTCGATTTTCAAATTTAAGGTATGCCACTTTTCAAATCTTATGGCAACCTCGAATTGAACCTAAGTCCAGATTAGAATCAAGACGCTTCAGTTGACAGATCCAGAGATTCAGAAAATTCTGCAAGAGAATATCGATAAGAGAAAAGCTAATTTTCATATTTATGAAGATGGAACACTAAGATTCCAAGGACAATTGTGTGTACCTAATGATACGAGCTTAAGGAGGAGATCTTACTTAAGCTCATCGTAGTAGTTACAAAGCATTCATCCAAGCAAGATGAAAATGTATCGGGATTTACGTAAACGGTATGAAGACGGATATCCCCAAGCAAGTCGTCAAATGTCTAACGTGTTAGCAAGTGAAGGCACAACATTGTAAGTTGGGAGGACTTCTGCAATCTCTCGATTCTCGAGTGGAAATGAGAACACATCACCATGGACTTTGTGATGGGCTTACCATCCGCAAGCAGATGGCCAGTCTAAGGGGACAATTCAAACTCTCTAAGACATGTTGAGTGCGTGTGTGCTAGACTTTAAAGGAAGCTGGGAGAAACAACTTCATCTCGTCGAGTTCGCCTACAATATATTCATATGGCACCTTTTGAAGCATTGTATGGTAGAGTGTGCAGAATGCCAGTGTGTTGGGATGAAGTTGGAGAACGGAATATCGCAGGCCCAGAGTTGGTTCAGCAATCAGTGGATGCAGTTGCCATTATCAGAGACATATTAAAGACCGCTCAGACTCGTCAGAAAAGTTACGCAAATAAGCGTCGAATGCTCGAATTCCAAGTTGGTGGTCACGTCTTTGAAGGTGTCACCAATGAGGGGTACTTCGCGCTTGGTAGGAAGGAAAAGCTAAGTCCGAGTACGTAGGTCCCTTTGAGATTTTGGAAAGAATCGGGATCCTAGCGTATCGTCTCGTATTGCCACCGAGGTTGGTGCAAGTGCATGATGCCTTTCATGTGTTGATGTTGAGGATGTATGAGTCTGACCTAACCCATGTGCTAAATCTTGAAGAATTAGACGTGGACGACAGAGTGTCGTACGTGGAAAGCCCGGTTCAGATTGTGGATCGGAAAGAACAGATTCTATGCACCAAGACGATCTCGTTGGTCAAAGTGGTCTGGCAACACCGCGAGACAGAAGGAGCAACATAATAAAGTGAAGACTCGATGAGACAACTCTATCCCCACCTTTTTTATTAAGATTTGTAAAGGTTTAAATTTCGAGGATGAAATTTTTATAAGAGGAAGAATTGTGACATCTTGATTTTCGAGTTTTGTTTTTTTGATTAAATAAGCTATGCTTTTCATAGACGCGGATAGTTCCTTTCTCCGAGCGATCACTCACGAGATAACTAGTCTATGGGGAGGTGAAGCCGTTAAGAAATCTAAACGCAATAAACTTGAGAATTCGACCATAAATTGATTGTTCAACCGTGTTTATCTACAAAAGTCAATATGGCATAGTCAAAATCGATTAAAAATTGGAGATATGTCGGTTCGACTGAGGTATGTGATTAGAGTGTGGGCAATTCCACCTAATTGCAAAATTCTTGTCGAACGACACTAAACCGATTTTTTTGTCATTTATGTACCTTGTGTCCGCATTTGAAATCTCGAGATTTTCACGACAACCAAAAGTCACCAATGAGTCGAAAATGCATAATGTGGATCGAAAATAATCGACCACGGGTCAATTGCACTAGAAATTTCTAAAAGCTACTCGGTAAGCTATCTGGTAAGCTAGGTCATGCTAAAATCACGTTGGATTGAAATTAACCACAAATTTAAACTCGATTTCAGAAATTGAAAGTTCTATCATGTCACGATTCATTTTAGAAATGCCGACTCATCCTCCAAAGTTTTTTCTGTAAATCCAAGATTTCGGCGAAATTTCAAAATGGGGCCGTTTTGGACCGGGAAAATTGGAGGACCGTTTTTTAGCGTGCCGTTGGCCGTCAAGTTGGTTCAATTGACGAGGAAAAAACACGAGAAGGGCAATGGCATCTTGGCTGAATTTATGGGAGTCAAATTGAGCTCAAATGGAGAAGGAATGAAGTGAAATTGGAAGGGGAATTGAATGAAATGGGATGGCAAGTGTTCCAAAATTCGTAGGCCTTGTGGGGAGCAACATTTGGACCACTTGCTTAGCTTGCTAAGGAAGCTTGGCTGCTGCAAATTGGCTAAGGAAGACAGCCATGCATGGTGGGGGCATAGAACTCAAGTGCTTTGGATATTTTGTGGCCCCTCCTCATCTTCAGAGCCTCCTTCTTCCTCCTAGCTCCTCCTTTATCCATTGTTGAGGCATTCGAGAGCTTGAGAGAACCAGAGAAACTAGCCCTCACATCACTCTATCTCTCTCTTTGGCCCCAAGCAAATTCGTAACCTTTTCTCCATTGTTTTCCTACTCTACCTGTTTCTGCTCTAGCTGACCTTGTGAAAAGCTGAGTTGATTGTTGCATTCTTGTGAGAATCAGCCTTCGTGCCACCTACCATTGCGTTCAGAAGGCCTAAACCGTTTAGGAAGACCCGGTCGTACGCCAAATGGAGCTGCCAGCCGACCCGCCGACTGGCCGAAAGAAACTGCTCGACGGTCCGTCGATTCGCCCGGCAGCCTACACTACTTCGCCCTGTTTCGCCCGTTTCAGCCATTTTCCTTCCATTTCGACCCAACCTCCACCCATCCTAGCCACCAGCAGGTCCCCCTCGACCCCTAGGTGCCATTGGTCACCGGCCAACCCCTTGCCAGAGCTCCGACCAAGCCCGTTTAGCTTTGTTTCTCCTCCAGTAGTCCAGTTTTCAAAGTTTCAATGGGAGTCCAAGTTTGAGGTTGCTGTTCCAGCCCCGAGACTGCCCTGGATCATCGTGGTTGAGGTTCCCAAGCGTAGCCTCCATCGTCGCCGTCATGTCCGTGTCTTTGGCCCGTTTAACGGGTGACTTTAGCTCATAATCCCTTAATTAGTGCCTAAACTTGCTTATAGTTGCTTTAATTAGTGTTGATTCTAGTTTAGGAGATTTAATTAAGCTATGTTAGTCCTAAGATAGGTGGTTAGATGAATGGCTAGGATTAGTTTAATTTAAGCTAGCTTTATTTGCTTAATTATGGCTTACGTGCTTAATTAAGCTTGGTTAACTTTAATTGATTAATTGCTTGCTTTAATTACTGTTTTTAATTACTTTTGGATTTAATTTATTAGTTATTTAATTCTGGAAATTCACTATTTATACGAATACTGTTCATGAAACACTATTCACGCGCACTGTTCACCCGAGAATGAAAAGTATCTAATTTCATGTGCTTTGACCTTATGAGGTGATTTGAGTGTATAAACGCATGGGCATCCACATGAATTAAGCAATTTTCACTAATGCATGTGCACTTGAGAATGAAAAGTATCTCCAATGTCCTCGGATTGTCCGAGGGACATTGAGAGGGACCACTTTTATGAGAGAAGGATTTGAGGAGGTATGTCTGTGTGATCGCTAAGTTGAACCGTCATCCAACGGAAGTTTGGGGGCAATACCTAACGAGAGTCGGAAGCCGGTCACAATAGATTCTGGACCGATGTCCCTTTTAGGAATTCGTCTAAATGGAAGTTTTAGACTTAGCCATGCTCGAAGGGGCAAGACGAAGCCTGATTTTTATCAGTAGCCCGGCGGAAGTTAGATGATTGCCGACTGGAAAGTTAGCCATGGCCGATAAGTCATTAATAACTAGAGCACACACGAGTGTTGAGGTGGATGAGCACTAATTGAAAAGTTAGCTATAGCCGAGAGGTCATCAATAAGTGGAACAAGCGTGAGGGTTGAGTTGGTTGGGCCTTATTATGAGGTAAAATTGTGTGGCGCAGTATGGTATGTGTCATGACGATTTTATCTTATAATTAGGACCCGTGTGATCGATTAATGCATGATAGGTGGCGCACTAAAGTGCAAGAGCATATGAGAATCATGGCGTCATTAGTTCCGATTATACATGTTGATTACATTATTTATGGCACGCACGCATGAATCGATAACGTGCAGGGTGTGGCAATGGACAGGTGAGATCGCTTGTAATGCGACTTGTATGTGATTGATAAATTGTATCATCTAATGGCCATGTGCATTGCATGTATTGTGCTGAGATTCAACGTGCATGGTATGGCAGACTGGGTAAGGTTGCATGTGAATCGATTGTTGATTGTTGGTTGTTAGTCGTGATTTGTTTGTGGGGTGGTTCTAGAGAGATACCCCGAGTTGAGTTAGTGTTCTAACCGGGGCCTTAGGGAGGACTCCGCGAGATTTTAATCTCAATGGTTATTTATAATCATTTTCAGGTCCTTGTGAAGAACTAGGAGCTTGAGATAGAAAGGTCAGGAGCATGGATGGCTCAGTAGTTCTTCTTGGAGATAAATCTCTTGTACATAGACCTGAGAGTTGCCCTCTGTGTATAAACTAAAGTTTGTTTATGAAAAGTGTTTTGGTGAAAATGATATCCTAACTTTTCTATCCCATATTTGTGTTGTCAGGATTTTATTATACGTTTCAGTGTGTAATTAAAGAAAGGGTCGGCGATGAGTCCTAGGACATCGCTTTTTATCGACCAAGGAATGGGTTGTTGCATGACAGGTGGTTGTGCTGATGGAGGGGGAAAAAGGTGCAGTGGTGCTGGTGGTGGGGAGTAGAACGGCAGCAAAGGAAAGGAAGAAGAAGAAGAAGAAGAAGGGGGGTTTTGGCTGAGAGAGGGTGACATGAGGGGGAAAAGGGAGAAAAGAGAGAGACAGAGAGATAGAGACAGAGAGAGACAGAGATAGAGAAAGAAAGGGGAAATGGGGAAGAATTGGCAAAAGGGGGAAACGTGGGGAAAGGAGAAAGAGGAGAGAGAGAAGAAGACAAAGGAAAAGGGGAGAAAGGGGATGTCACAAATTGCCTATCAGGAAATAAAAAATTTGTATGTGGGAGGCTATTGGGTTGGACTTCACGTGTTCTGCACTCATCATCTCTATTATGATTCCAGCTATTGGGCGAACAGAGATGATGAGTGTTAGCTGGAATCATAATAGAGATGCTGAATGCAGAACACGTGAAGTCTGGGGTAGATGATGAGTGCAGAACATGTGAAGTTTGACCTAATAGCCCTTCCATGTATTTAAAAGACGGGACGCAATATTTGGCTGATCGCGTGATTATATTTTCCTTCTGCTCCAAACGGCTTGGGACTGAAAATCTCTGTAAAGTCACGATACTTATACGAGCATGGTCGTGAAAGAGTCTCTGTATTTTGCCATTTTCAAGACAACCCAGAAGAAGCTAAACCAGGTCCATCTCTCCTCCTAAATTTTTTCTAATCTTAGATCAGTCCTTGTGAAAATTACCATGGATAGTGAACTTCATCGACTTCACATCTTCTTCCTGCCGTTCATGGCTCATGGCCACATGATCCCGACTATCGAGATGGCCAGACTTTTCGCAACCCGAGGCATCAAGGCCACCATAGTCACCACCCATCTCAACCTCGCCGTTTACTTGAAGCACATCGAGAGAACCAAGCACTCTGGTTTGGATATCGACATCCTAACTGTCAAGCTCCCTTCCGTGGAGCTCGGGTTGCCTGAGGGATGCGAGAACATAGAAGCCATCATTTCCAGTTCCGGTGCGAACAGTAGAGAACTGGTGGTTAAGTTCGTTAAGGCCTTGAGCATACTCCGAGAACCGCTTCTGCGGCTCCTGCAAGAACATAGACCCGATTGCCTCATAGCTGATATGTTCTTTCCATGGGCTACAGATGTTGCTGCTGAGTGTAATATTCCTCGAATAGTTGTTAATGCTCTTTGTTTATTCTCAATGAGCGCGTATGAAACCATTAGTCGATATGAACCCCACAAGAAAGTTTCATCTGACTCAGAGGCTTTTATTGTGCCTGACCTTCCTGGGGAGATACAGCTGACGAGGCATCAACTAGCTGATCATCATAAACAAGACAATGATTTTGCCAAGTTGTTGAGAGAAGTATATGCATCGCAGTTAAAGAGCTTCGGAAATGTTGTTAACAGCTGTTATCAACTCGAAAAAGATTATGCAGATTATTTTAGGAATGTGTTGGGCAGGAAGGCCTGGCTTGTTGGTCCTCTCTTATTGTACAATAAGGACGTGGAAGATAAAACAAATAGAGGAAAGGAAGCATCTATTGACAAGGATGAGTGCTTAAAATGGCTGGACTCCAAAGAACCTAATTCTGTCATTTATGTGTGTTTCGGTAGTGAGGCCAGCTTTAATTCTCAGCAGCTTATGGAAATTGCATTAGGACTTGAAGCTTCTGAGCAAAACTTCATATGGGTCGCCGGGAAAGGGAAGAAGGAAGAGCAAAATGGAGATGATGATGATTGGCTACCGCAAGGTTTCGAGGAGAGAATGGAAGGGCAGGGCCTGATCATAAGAGGATGGGCACCCCAAATGCTGATACTTGATCACGTATCAGTTGGAGGATTCATGACTCACTGCGGGTGGAACTCAATTCTGGAAGGAATATGTGCTGGGCTTCCTATGGTTACACGACCCATGACTCATGATCACTTCTTGACCGAAAAGTTGGTGACTCAGGTGCTCCAGGTTGGGATTGGTGTTGGGGTTAAACGGTGGGTTGATATCGGGGTTGCTGGAGATATCGTCAGTAGAGACGACATCTGCAAGGCGGTGAGGCAGATTATGGTAGGTGAAGAGGCTGAGGAAATGAGAAGAAGGACAAAAGCGCTCCAGGAAATTTCTAGAGCGGCTGTTGAAGAAGGTGGATCTTCTTATACAGACTTGACTTCTTTAATTGAAGAACTGAGATTACATAGAGCCGCTACTCGTGAATAAAAGAAGTAGTGCACTGCTATGTTCTGTAGTAACATCTTTTCTTTACATGTTGATTGTTGCCTAATCTGCAATTTTACAGATCTAGCTACTCATATTTGCTTGATTAGGAATGGCCTATGAAGCTCTTATATTTTCGAGTTGACTTTATATTTGTATTGGTAGCGACAATTATCTCTTCTTCCGAGATCATTTCTATGGCGAACGTATGCATGTCAACAAGCTACAGAAGAAGATAACAATGGCAATGTCGCGACCTCGCTAGGTGCACCACTTAGGGTTTAACTAATGAACTATCAAGCTTGATCTTAACTCGAGACTCTCTCAAACCCATACTAATTTGCAACTTAGGGTTTAAGAATTATCACTAATCAGTTTACGGTGGGTTGATTATAAATCCAAATAAAGTATTTGGAGAAATACTTTATTCCTACGATCAAGAGATTTTGGATATAATGACTTGGTTATACTAGATTTCGCTGATGCATTTTCGGTACTATTCTTTTCATGAAAAAATGTTTAGTAGGAAGCTTACATCCATTTTATTACTTCTTAATATTTGAATGCACAAACCACTAATTTAACACCTAATAAAGCAGTAAATAAATTGTAGGATTTAGTTCAAAGCAATGAAAATATCTACAATGTTGGCTTAGAAACCACAACAACAACCTTATATATGATTTTTAATTAACAAGAAGCCACTCGATTTTTGGGATTTTCAATTATTTAATAAAACGACATAAGATGTCCAATCAAATAAACCTGACATACAATATAGGAAAATTTCAAAAAATGACTCGAAGTGCATTTATTTTCTCAAATATGCCCAAGTGAACTTTCTTCAAATAAGGACTGAAGTGGCTTTTATTGTTTCAAAATAAGGACTCGACCTTGCCGGATGCTGGCCAGCTAAATTTTTCGACCGGTTAAGTATTTTCATCATTTGGCAATTTCCCCTTTTTTCCTTTTTTTTTTTTTCCTGGTTCTTCTTCTTCCTCTTCGTCGATGGCTTCCAGCCATTGGCAATGCCCTAAGGGCTGGGCGAGGGTTGCCCTTGCGGCGAGGGCCACCACGCCCAGCCACGGGCGAGGGATGGCATCGCTTGGGCATGGCAACCCTCACCCGGGGGCTTCTACGAGGTCGGCCCTCGCTAGCTACTAGTAAGGGCCGACAAGACCATCCTCGCCTATAGCTGGCGTGGGTGGCCCTCGCCGACAAGGGCAACCTCGCCTATGGTGCACCGACACGTTGCTACAACTTCCGTGTCATGTCCAACACGTTCGGACACGCAATCAACACGTGTTGGGAATCCGAACATGTGGTCAACCTTTCTCAACACATTCGACAGGCGTGTCCAAGAGAGAGCATGACGATGGAGGGTGGAGGCAAGGCCAAGGGCGCGAAGGTGAGGCCGAGACAACGAGGGAGGGCCAGAGGAAGAGCAGGCAATCCAAAGGGCCGCGTTTGCGATGCTTGTGATGGAGGGTCGGCGGTGACACTGCGGCTACGAAAGAGGGCTCTTCCGGCGAGCGGCGCGATGAGGCGACCGGGAGAGAATTGTGTGACGAGGAGGAAGAAGAGGCCGTGGTTAGGGTTTTAGCAAGGGGAGGGTGGTGGGGGATGATGGAAAGAAACCGGGCCGGGGAGGGGGTGGCGTGACGATGAAAGAAATCGGGGCCGAGAGGGAGGTGGCATGGGGTGGGGGAAGAGAAACCAGGGGGAGGCGTGGGGAATAAACCAAAGTTGGGGGGGGGGGATGGGGGTGATTGATGGGGGCGAGGGTTGGGGATGATTGATGTGGGCGGGGGAGCGGGGGAAGCAGGTGCTTTGTCGAGGGAAGGGGGAGAGAGCAAGAGCAAGTGGAGAAATCAACAGAAGATCTTGGGGGTGGCAGGTGCTGTCGTGGGGGAGGAAGAGAGAGAGAGAGGAGGGAAGAAATCGAGGGCAAGATTTTGGGGTTGCGTGGGGATAAGGGAGAGAGAAATGGGGAGGGAAACGATTTTTGGGAACGAGAGTTTAGAAAGAAAATAGGCAGAAATAATTTTGAGCGGTAAAGTTATTTTTGTAATAAAAATAAATAAATGAGTTAAAAAGTTATTTCAAAAAAAAAATATTGAATGTTAAATTATAATACATTTTGATGATTATAGAATATCATAGATTTGTTTAAATAAAGTTGATTCTATTTTATTTTTTTTTTGTTAGTCATTAGTCTTATTCATAATTTTTATTAAAGTTAAAAATATATTCCCAAATATGGTTACGCATTAATTATGAATATGTTTTTCAAATTTTCTAAGAATAGATTTATTAATATTATTAGCATAAATTCATTGTAAACTCTTTATTTATTTATTTATTTATTTATTTATTTATTTGTGAATTTGAATCAAATTAACTAAAAATGAAAATATTTATTTAATAATAACGTGTCTCAAATGTTGGAATTCTCACATGATTGAGAAACGACGTGCGCGTGTCGTGTGGGCCATGCCGTGTCGTGTCGTAAACGCCCGTGTTGCGTGTCCGTGCTACATAGACTCCCGCCCAGCCTCCGTGGGCATCATTGGTGGTCGGCCAGCCACTGGCGAAGAGGAAAAAAAAAAGGCAGAAAATGGCGAAAAGGAAAAAAAGGAAGGAAAAAAAAGGCGGAAAATGGCAAATGACGAAAATACCCTTAATCGCCGAAAAGTCAAGTTCTTATTTAAAACAAACATAATCACTTTAGGCTCTCATTTGAAACATTCACTTCAGGCCCTTATTTGAGAAAATGATGGACTTCAAGTTCCTGTTGGAAACAAGGCCAACTTCAGGCGCCATTTGAGAAAAAGTGGGCACTCGGGTTCTATTTTCGAATTTTCCTACAATCTATGTGTCACGCAACATTAAATAAATGATCTAATCTAATGATGGGCAACTATTAAATGTAGCTATTCTAACATGTCGAGCATATTAATTTAAATGCTCCTAAAATGTGATTTACTAAATGACGTGCAATATGCAACTAATTCTACATGACACGCATAATATTTTTTGTGTTTTTTTATTTAAAATTGAAATTAAAATGCCCTATATTAGAACATGCCATCTAAATTAAGAAAAAGAAATATAATTCATCCTAAAGCAATGTTTTTGTACTTTTTTATTATTTTGAAAATTCAAAATAAATAAATTACTTAACATGCAATCTAATCTAAGACGGACAATGTTATCAACAAGAATCAAATCAATTCAAATATATTTTTTGGGTTTTCTTTTTTATGGAAACAACCAAGCAAAAAGGATAGTTATTTAATTAAATAATCTAATAAACAAAGTTTATCTTATTTAAATTCGGGAACAAAATAAATAAAAGATCATATCCAAGTGGTTAGGGATATTGGTGGAAGGTTATCCATTAAATTTGGAAACGGGTAAATCAACGATTGTATCCAAATAGTGAAATTATTAAAAATAGGATGTAAGATTTTCCGTGCCACCAGCATCATATCTCCTAATTAGAGATTAGATAGCCATACAAGCACGTTGTTAAATTAGGAAAGTTTCCTAACTTTGGGTGATTTATTAGGATCTCGTAGATATACATTATTTAATTAAATATGCAATCGAATATAGCAAATTGCTCAAAATATGCAATAAAATATATCAAATCAATTATGAATAAGATAATTTCTAATTTTGAGGATTACTTTCCAAATTAAACACGACATAATCGGATAGGAACGCAACCACTGGCTCAACACTGGCCGTGGTGTGGTCAACACTCGCGGTAGTTGATGGCCAGCGGCTTACGCGGATCAGGGCGTGGCGTGGTCGCACGGGTTGTCGAGGGCGCTGGACTCGGTTGCACGTCGACAGAAAGAACTTCAGGACCTCCCAAGTGGATTCATTTTCTTCTCTTCGGTGACTTTTGTTCTTGTCCTCCACACTTTGCAATCTCCACCTAGTCTTCCCCCCTCTTGGCACTAGATTGATGATTGGTGATGGTGGGGTCTCATTGCAAAATCCAAAAATTTTAAATTAGCTGCAAGTAATCGTTGAATGCGCTGCAATCACAAGGGACCTACAAGAAAAGGACACCTTAACTATAATCGTTTCTTGGCACTAGATTGATGATTGGTGATGGTGGGGTCTCATTGGAAAATCCAAAAATTTTAAATTAGCTGCAAGTAATCGTTGAATGCGCTGCAATCACAAGGGACCTACAAGAAAAGGACACCTTAACTATAATGGTTTCTTGGCACTAGATTGATGATTGGTGATGGTGGGGTCTCATTGGAAAATCCAAAAATTTTAAATTAGCTGCAAGTAATCGTTGAATGCGCTGCAATCACAAGGGACCTACAAGAAAAGGACACCTTAACTATAATGGTTCCTGCTGGGAAACTTGATGACGAGGAGAGGACCGTAGAGAACGCTTGGATTAATGATGGCCAAAAAGATGGCGCGAGTGACGAAGCAATCGGCAATTTCGAAGGGAACCCAGTAACCGTGTGCACGGGGCTAAAATTTCTTGACTTCAGAACTTGGTCCCAGGGGCAACATCTCCTCAACGAACATTTTTCCAACCTCATAAGCTTGAAATTTCTTAAATTGGATTATGTCAATCTTTCTGGAAACTTTGATAATCTCCTTTTAGAAATAAGATGGCTTCAATGGGCATGGTTGCCTTCAACATTTTCCTGTGATGAACTTTCACATGGATTAATTGGCCATCCTTGATCTATCATGAACCAAGATCACGGAAAACTGGAAAAAGGCTAGAATCAAATGAAGGTCGCATACAGCACATATTCTTTATGTAATAATTTGTCTTTAATCAATATATAATATCATAGATTAATTTCTTTTGGAATGATTTGCAATCACTTTTTGGAAAAGCTTGCAATGTACTCTAGGCACAAAACTTCAATACAATACGGCATATCATCCTCGACGGATGTCCCCAGAGGACGATTCGAGACTTTCGAGGACGCGAGAGCTTGTGTAATAGACTTCAAATGAAGTTGGGAAGATCACCAAGGTGAAATTTACTTACAACAACAGGTTATCAGCAAAGTATCCAAATGGCTCCATTTGAAGCGATTAGATGGCAAAGTATGCAAGACACTTAGGTGTGTTGGGATGAAGTTGGGGAAAGGAAGATAACGGGCCCGGGAGTTGGTCCAACTGGGTCGGTGGATGTCGTGGCATTTATCGAGGCTGATTAAATACCGCAAAGCATACATAAAAGTTACACATATAAGCGCGAAGAATATTGGAATTCCAAGTTGGTGATCACGTTTTTCCGAAGGTGTTGCCAATGGGGAACTTCACGCTTTTAGAAAGAAAGGAAGGCGAGTCCGAGGTACGTAGGTCCGTTTGAGATTCTTGAGAGAATCGGGACCTTAGCATATCGTCTTGCGTCGCCGAGATTAGCACAAGTGCATGACGTCTTCATGTGTCGATGTTGAGGAAGTACGAACTCGACGCGACCCACATGCTCAATTTTGAGGAATTGAACGTGGATGACCGAGTGTCATACGTGGAAAGCTTGAATCAAATTATGGACAAAAAGGAACGAGTGTTGCATACAAAAATCATTCCGTTGGTCAAAGTGATTTGGCAATACCAATGAGCGACATGGGAGACTAAAAAGTCGATGAGAGAATTGTACCCCACTTTTGCTTAAGTATTGTAATGGTTTAAATTTCGAGCACAAAATTTTTATAAGAGGAGAAGAGTTGTGACATCCTAGATTTTTAATCTTGTTTTCAACTAAATAAATCGGGCATTTCATTGACGCGCCTATAGGGTTATTCTCAGAACTGATCGTCTCGAGATAACTAGATTATTTTGGAAACCATTAAGGAATTTTAAGGCAATAGACTTGTGAATTTGACTAGGAATTGGCTTCTCGATCGTGTCCATCTTTAGAGGCCATTATGACATAGTTAAAAATCGATTTGAAATCGAGATGACTTGTTTGAGAGATATGTAGCTAATCGTGGGTGACACCACTAAATTGAAAAATTCTCAAGTTGGCCAGACTAGTGATTTTCTTATTATTTTGGTACCCATGTCCATATTTGAATCCTCAGTTTCACGATAACCGAGTCGCCAATAAGTCGAATGGGTTCATGGTGGCTCGAAGAGAATTGACCACAGGTCATTTGCCACGAAAAAATGATGAAAGTTACTCGATAGCCTAGATCACGCTAAAAATGTGCCAAATAAAATTAACCGCAAATTCGACTCCGATTTCGAAATTGAAAGTTATGTCATGTCACAGTCATTTAGAAACGTCGACTCATCTTTCAAGGAATTTTCGGAGATTCCGAGATTTTTACAAAAATCGATTCGAACGTTGCAGAAAATTAACAAAAAATTCGGATTGACCAATTTGAAGGGGTTTTTAGCATCCGGTGAGTGAAATGATGAATGGAAGTTGTTTGGGCTTTTTCTACATTCAAATTGGATCTCAACCGAATTTGTTTGTTCAGAAAATCGGATTCCCAAAAAAAATGAATTAGAATTCGGAATTGAAGGAAATGGCCGTTTTGCTGCCCGAGATTTATTGTTTGAGGGAAATTGGGTGCAAGAAAGCAAGTGAGGATCAAGTGCTTTAGCATGGGATTTTTTAGGACTAAATTGGATTAAATGGAAGCAAGTGTGACCAAGAATTTTTATTATAAGATCCCCCCTTCGGCTGTACATTCTCCTCGCGTGCACGTCACCCCCTCTCCCTCACGTTTTCCCCCTCACGCACACGTTCTCTCTCTCTCTCTCTCTCTCTCTCTCGCGGAACCACACCGACGGCTTCCTCCGCCGTTTTCCACTTTGCTTCCTCTTCTCCTGACTTTTCAAGCCTTATCTCTCTTTCACTCATTACTCTCTTGCCGACATCCCCATTTTTTCTCTCTTTCTCTCTCCCTCTCGCTTTCTTTCTCTTTGTTTTGGCTTGACAAGCACCCTCCCCCACGATCTTCGCCCCTTTTTCTTTCATTTTCCTTAGATTGGGCCACCCGCAGCTTGGACGATTGGCTTCGGTTTTGTTCTTCATTCCCGTCCTTCGAAGTCCCCACAAGCCAAAGCAAGCCCCGCCATGTTATTTTCACCGAACCAGCCGCTTGAAACAACCCCAACAACCAAGGAAAAATCCAGTAGCATCGTGGGCTTTGCGGGCAAGTTCGGGCCTGATTTGTGCCCTGTTGGTGTCGCCGATTTGGAGCTTTTCGGGCTTAGTGAGTAAAACTCACCTAATATATAGTATGAGATGAGCCGACCAAGAAATGGTCATGGTGACATGTAATCGACTAGGCCGATTGATCAATTATGTGATTTATTATGGTGAATTGAATAATTGGGTGCCTATTGAACTGTATTGAATTACAGGTGAAATCTAAGGCCAAGGTAAGTCCTCTGATCTGTGTTGTGCATAAGCAGTCCTTATGGCGTATTGGTTCATTAATCGAGTCTTAGGAGGGTAAAACTCGCTAAGACGTAGTCTCACCCCGTTGTGGGGGACAACATTTCAAGCTCCTAGATGGCAGTACCTCCACCTCCTCGTCCTCCTACACACTTCGGCATCCCAGAGGAAGCCATAGAGATAGCATACCACTTCCACATATATCCTTACCTAGAAAGACTAGAGTATGTGCTAGTTGAGTCGACTGTCTGGGTGGATGTGGGTCAGGACGCCCTGAGGCCCCATGAATTTCGATCATGGTATCGTCATTACTATGATGGGCAAAGAGAAGGTCCTATCCCAAAGAGTGATGTACCTAGGTTTGTGCTAGAAGAAGCGTTCGGAGAAGGAACGGCAGACCATTGAGACGGGTCGATAGTGGATGCTAATAATCCTCGGGAAGAGGACAATGCTCGTACTCTCGTGTACTTAATCGATGATGACAACCGGAATGAAGAAGAAGGGGAGATCAGAGAGCGGGAGGAGTGGCGGTGGAGGAGCCTATGGAGGAGGAGCCTATGGAGAACGCGATGAGCCCGAGGATGAGCCGGGAGATGAGGGGAGCTAGAAGAGAAGAAGACAAAGAGGAAGAGGAGGATGACCTTGAGGAGAATTCCGAGTACGACCTTGATGAGGACCGAGAACCCATCCCGTTTTTGCTTAACTCGAGTTTTGATTAGTGTATAGTAGATCGGACTTGTGAATAGTATTGTATTATATACTATATAGTTTACTTTATGTAAAAGTGTGGTTGTGATTTTCATGTTGAAAAATATGACCCTACTTTTCTATCATGTTTTATTGTCTGGGGATTTTTATTATATGTTTCCGTTTACGTATTAAAAATGAAAGAGTTGGCGATGCGTCCGGGGACGTTGCTATTATTCGACCAAATGAGGGATGAGCGCACGCTCGAGAATCGGGTGTGACACAAGACTCACTCCTCATTTTTCAGTTTTGTTGGCATAAAGTCTCACGTTAATTTTTTTGAGCTGTAGTCACGCTAGAGGAGATAAAAATTCCTTTAGCTTATGTGGAAACTTATTGTGTGATGTAAAAGGAGAAGAGGGCTTGTAGAGAAAGGCTTGTAAAAGTATTGTTACAATATGAATTAGTGTATTTTGTGTGATGTTGTCCTAGTTTTCTAGTTGTTTTTTTTGTCTAGGGAGTTGTTTGTTCACATTTCCGCAAATGCATGACAATAAGATAAAAAAATCGAGATGGCAATGAGACTGTACGTTGCGAAAATGATCCCCGCTGCTCAAGACCTTAGAGATGGAGTTGGGGTCGTGCAACAATGGGTTAATGAGGACTTAGGGTATTTGGTCCCCCATCTTTTGAGGCGTGGTTCACATGGGTCAACGAGGAGGTCTTCCAGCCCCCGTGTGGTTTCAATGATCCACTAGGTGATCCTAACGGTTCAATGGTGAACCCTCTTGATGGCATTATGAACGACCTTGACTCCAACCTAGATTACGACCTTGAGCCCAAGCCGTGAGGAGCTAGCCTCTTGATGGGAACCATTTTTGGTAGTCTCCCTCGTAGAAGAGCTAGGACTAAACCCCTATCCTTTTTGGATGTGTATCGAATGGCCCAATAAACGAGCCTGTAAATTAGATTAGTTTTCTACTAAAATGCTGCCCTTGAAGGGCTTGAATAAAAGGTTCACCCATAGTGGGAAGGCATACCAAGGGAAACCGACTCCGTCTTCTCTAGTTTTAAGCCTAGGCCCATTCATGGTATCGAGCCATGGTTTCGTTTGTAATAAGATTAGTTCCATGAGTTTTGTAGGTGAATCCAGTCTTGAGAAGATCTATTCACATTATGACTTAACTCGAGATACTAAAAGCTCCGGTTTCTCTTACTTCATCTCCATCCTCCTCAACTCTTTTAGATTTTCGTGTGTCAAATGTTTCTAAAATTGACTATCTATGAAGTCTCTTAGTGATAAAACCAAAATCTCCGAAACTCAACTCCCCTTATGAACCCTTATTCTCGCTTTTGCTAAACCTACCTCATTATTTTCTCCCATCCGCTCCATTTGACAACTCATCCGCCAAACCCCAAAGGAAGTAAAAAGTACGTCCAGTCTCCAAGTTCGATCAACATTCCATTCAGCCACGAAAATGAGTAGTTTGTTACTCTTCAAATTCCACCAGAATTTCCCAAATAGTGGACCCAATAATGATACTCTCATGTCCATTATGGAACTATCTGTATTGCTTTGACCTTTCACGGTCATAAAGGCTTGCTAGTCGTGGTCAGAATAGCTTTATTAGATACTTGGTTCCTAGAATACCAGCATGCCTATATTGGTACTGTCCAAACCACTTTAAATGCTGGAATAGTCTTTGTAACCTTATATCCAAACTTCAATATCGCTCTTTCAAACCCCCCAGCTACTCTCATTTTTAAAGTCCCGATCCCCACTCGGATCTTCCCAAACTTATTGACTCTATTGCAGCAACATTGCACTACCAAATAGTTTATTGAGTGCATAACCATGCTCTTGATTTGAATTTCCAAAATGAGAATGAATATGCTTTATTCATCTCTATGCAGAATGACCAAGCATCCTTTGCATTCATGTTCCTAGACAAATCCCAAGAGAAAAGTTGGCCAAGCTCCTTCCGAAACCCGGATTATCAACTATGAAAAGCCGCATCGAATAACAAGCTCCTCTAGTCCTAGACTCTGAATTCATTAGGAAAAAGATGGCACCGTTCCCATCAAATTTGGCAAAGAAAATGAAGAAAATCCTTCTATCTTCCAGACCTTTCATGATTGAACCATGTGTTCCTGAGTCTATTTCCGAACCAGATCTCAAAAGGCTTGTTCAATACTTTCAGAGTAATGGAAACCCTGTCCATTACTATAAAGACCAATATGGTCACTGTTTTTGGGACCTTTTGCCGTTGTTCTTACTACAAACTCCCCGACGAAGTAGACCCAAAATGCAAGACCGTCGGAAACCCAAAAAGTCAAAGAATACTATGTACCAAAGGTACTTAAATGGAGATTACTCCGTTGATACTCTTGGTGAAAGTGATAAATTCCAATTTGTGGTTACTTATGCTCCAACTCCACCACCAGAGTCCACAGAGCCACTTTCCACATCCCCAGCCTCACCACCAACACCACCACCTCCTCACCAAAAAAAAAACAGCAATTTCCCCGTTCTATAAGCCAATCTTGAAGTGGGCAAAAAGGCACTCTTACTCACCTGAAGCTCCAGAAGATGTATCACCTAATTCTTCCATTGCTATATTCCAAGAGGCAGATTTTCTTCCTCTTACTCGAGAAAGTTTGAAACTTTCGATTTCCTTGCCCCTAAAATTCATCGATCCACAAGGGAGATATCGACATACCCAAAAGTACCTACCTCCACCGATGTGGATGAACATGGAAGACAAAAATGACTCTGTTCCAGCCGTCCCGAATTGGCAATTGGAGATTCTTTTTAGCACACAACAATGCGTTCAAAACAATTGACTCCAAAATTGTGAATGTGCAACGAGATCTTCGAAGATAGGATGAAACCACCAAAAATGCTTTCGAACTTCCAAAAATGGCTTCATGCCTTGGAATCCGGACAACATTTGGGATATCATCATCTCAGAGCCCCTTGGAGTAAAGTGAGTATTTAGTTAAACTCTCAATGTCTTTCTAAACACTTCTTCTTCTCCAGCCTGGAAAAGTTGTATATTAGTGTATGTGTTTTCCTTGCTATCTTGTTGTTGTTTATTGATAGGGTGTTGATATTGTACGCTTCCACATGTGTTTAATTGAAAGATAAAAATTAATGGGGGTGGCAACGCCTCCTAAAACGCTACAAAAATAAATCCCGCAGATGTCGTGTTCGAGGCAAGGAAAAGGTCCAGGCCGTGATAGCCTCGATCTCGATCATGATCTTGATTTGCCCTTGAATTTTCACGGGATCTCGTCTTGGCTCCTTCTCATCTTGGATTATCAGCTGCATTCGGAGAACTTCCTCCATCAGTTCATTAGGAAAGAAAGACATTATACATCCACTAGCACAAGTGGGGCATATAAACAGCATACGTTGTTTCCTCTCTTCTATCCAAACAAATCAAGTAAGTTGCAATGGAGATGAAATTTTAGTAGAAGAGGAAAAGATTTTCTGCATGTGCTCAATTCTTGTTTTTTTGTGTAACTTAATATCCAGAGGATGGAGTTCACCAGATATTACACATCACATTGATCCCTAATAACTTAAGCTTTTGAATTTGCTTGTACAATCTATTTAACATTTTATGAGACCAAAAGTCTTAGACATCAATTTCTCACTCTCTTTTCATTCATGGCTTTTCTTTCTTGTCAAGCAGTGGTCCAACCAACCTTTCATCATGGACGGAGTTCTACAGCTCCCGTCATCTTGTAAACCTCCGTCTGAGGGAGTTATTGAGATAAAAAAAAAAATACATATTACGTCGTTTTAAATTAATTGGAACAATAGCCTTTCAATTTAATAAATCCAAAGTACAATGATTGGGTTTCACTTTTTATAAGATTGGCGTCTCTACACTTCAAAAGTATGACATAACCGTCCACAAGAATGGATCCATCCCCTTGTCCAAATGAAGAAGTTTTTAAATTAAAATATGCATGCACTATTGCACTGTGATTGATGCTTCTCCGTCATTGATCATGCTCCCAAGGCCCTACATACCAGAATTGGGCCAAACAATTTGCGAAAGGCTAAAGATGGGCTGGGAAGCGGAAAAATTAAGCCAGACGGACGAGGTTCGCCACTCCAGCAAAAATCGAGCTGCTGACTCGGTCTGATGGGCATTGGGTCGGTTTCAACTCTAAAAGGCACTGACCTTCTTTGACGCTTCTTGGTGTTGCCGATACTTAAACACACGTCCGATACTTTCAAACACTTTCTGACACTCTTTAATATTTGGGCTAACACGTCGAAAAATCCAACACTTTGGCCAACTTTCCAAAGACTCTCGACACTTGAGTCAAAATTCCTTCATATGAGTTTTTGACAAATGATTCCGACACATGACATCAATTTTAAAAAAAAAAAAAATTCAATAAATAATAGATCGAAATGTATTTATGTGAAAAATAAATAATAATAATAAAATAATAAATAGGAAAGAAGAAAAATCTTGTTTTCTTTACTTTTTCGACTTTCACTTCCCGGATACACAATTCAATCCCATTTTTTTCTCTTCTCTTCGACACGTTTGTCATGCGGGTCCCGAATGTGATTTGTTTATTTTTTTATTTTTCCAAATTTTATGGATTATTGGAATGAAGTTGAGTTTGTCAAATTGAAACTATGAATGATATTAATAAATGGTAGATTAATATTTTTAGTGTAAATTCATTCAAGGCTTTTTTATTTTTTATTTGTGAATTTGAATCAAAATTGATTGAAATAATTATATAAAAATATAAAAATATACATTTAATATACAATATCGAAATTCTCTACTTCTTGAGAAATGACACGTATGTCATGTTGTGTTATATCGCATGTCACATCGGTATTGGTATTACTTAATTTGAGCTCTACAATCAATCTAATAGAAATAGCGCTGTAAAAATCTTAACACAATATTAACCCATATATTAAAGCCATATCTTCGTTACTTTTTTCTTATTTCTCAATTTGATTGATGTGAATACTCAAAGATCGAACTCCTTAAAATATAAATAACAATATATTCTATCTTAGGGATCACAAGCTTTTAGTTTTATTTAAACTTATGTATAGATGATCTATTGCTTTTCAATGTAGAGGTAGCACTCAACTCACGATGTGCACCTGTCGTAGTACTTTTATGGTCATCGTGCGCAAGTTTTAGGTGAAAAATTACGTTTTTTTCTTGGGAAAATAGATAAAAAAGAGAAGAGTAAATGTCGGTGGGGCCATCCACCGGTATATACAAAAGTAGCTCTTTCAAATTGGTCTGGCACAAGAGATTTGGAATAGCTCAAAAGTGTGCTATAATTGCCAGATAGTTCAGGCTTACCAGTAGTTTCGTCAACGTGGATTTTGGTCCTGCCTGTCATAAAACTTGTCTGAAAAAACACAATGAAAGAAGATAACTTTGTCGATGAGAATACAGCTTCATTGAATTCGAGTTCCCATCAAAAGCATACATGGTGCCATCGATGCTTATGTACCTTTCATTTGTGTGACATCATCTTCTTTCATTACACCAACAACAAAGAATGTCCTCTTCAAATTGTTTTTCCAGACAAAAGTACCAATGAAAATTTTACCACAACAGCAATTGCAATTTCCAATGGAGAAGCTTTTAAGGATTCAAAAAATGCTGAACCTAAAAGCCCTCATTCTACCACACCTTAAAATTTGCAAATAGTTGCAGCGACATTGCAGGCTCAATCTTCAAATGTATCCTAGTGTTCCTCACTCGCACAGGACTTCGTAGCCTGACAGAGACGAATCTAGAGTTCCAGCGCTTAAATGTTTCTGATGCCGTGCCAGTCCAACACCATTTTAACCAACTCCTCAATCACAGAAATATAAGATTTTTCATTGTTTTCATTTGTTTCTATCTTCCACTCTAGCAGATTGTCTAGCAGTTCACGCCCGGAAAGATCCTCTACCGGTGTATCTAGAATACGAAGTTGGGATAGGGTCTTCAAATTTGAAATATCAAGTGTGGTCAGTGACCAGCAACTCATAATATAAAGCTTCAAGATACTTGAGGAGATCTGCGGAATGCATTGGAGGCTTGCACTGAAAGAGGTATAGAAACTTCAAGTGAGAAAGGTCACCTAGCTCAGAGATAGGCTAGTCATGTGTGGATGCACAACACCAAGGATTGTAATTTGATAGCCTCCCAAGCCACCAAGGCATGGGATCTTCCGCAAACTCAGACAGGCTAGGGATGTTGGGCTCTCCCATGAACAAAAGCAGCAGTTCCAAGTTGATCAGGTTCGAAAGATCAGGAATAGCTTCCAAAGACATCGACGAAAGTGCCAGAGAAGTCAAGCTTTTTGGAAGTTTAGGCAAGGCAGATATACCTTCCGAGTCATACCCTTCGAATACTATCAGTGCTTTTAGATTCTCCAGACATTCCATAGAGTCAGGTAACTCTGTGATTCCTGTACAAAATAGATCTAACTCGGTCAATGACCGTAATTTTCCAATGGAGTACGGAAGTTTGTTTATGCGACATCTTTTTCAAATTCAAGCGCTCAAGACTTATCAATGCTCCAATAGAGTCAGGTAGGTGAGTTATAAATGTACTGACTAAAGAAAGCTTTGACAAAGAAGTTAGACAGTTGATTGAACCCGATGTTTTTACTGATGGGGAATTGTGAACATTGGGATTCTCCAATTTATTCAAAGCCCACCATTCGGGAATTTATCGTATTGAAGTTCCATCAAGGAGAAGTTCTGCTAGACTTGGCAGGCCACCTAGCTCTTTTGGCAAATACTGGAGTTCCCTGCAAGCTATTAAGCTTAAGAAAATCAAGTTCTTCAATTTACTGATTGACGAGTCGATTTCAGCCAATCTATAACAATCATCAAGAATCAATCTCTCCAATGTGAGTAATTCAGACAGATTGGGAGTCTTGGTCAAGTGGGTGCAGTTCGCAAGATTAAGAACTTTCAATTTGCATGCTCTCTGCAACACCAATATAGTAACATGTATATTAATTATACGGGGAGAATAACAATAGCAAGAAGATTGTTCTAGAACAAAATGTACCTTGATATGTCTCCATCCGTCCCAATCATATGTAATGTTACTCCATGAGAAATCAAGTATAACTAAATTATTCATTGAAAAATAAGTCATCAGGAGTGCCCGCAAAGGAAAATTATGCCACGTGAACCATCTAAATTTGGAAGGAGTTGTCTGTTCCTTTTAAATATATTTATCGGTGAAAAAATCAAAGATTTGTTATGCCAAAGTAGGGCAGCTTCTGAAAGGAAACGTTCGACTGAGTTGGAATTAAGGGATGTGCTGTCCGCTTGAACGAACCTTTAGATTTGGTAGCGTTGCAAATCTTTCAAGAGGGAAACAATACTCCAAAAATTCGTCAAATTTCAGACTGAGGGCTTCGAGCTTTCATTTCTCTGAATATTGAAAAAGACAAATTAATGAAAAGGAAGATACGGTTAGTTAATCAAGAGAAAAATCTTGGGACAAAGTTAGAATTTCACAAGAACGGGCCTTAATTGTATTTTAGTAATCAAACTTACTATTTACCTCCTTTCTCAATAGCATGGCCAGTGCATCCTTGTGGTTCCACAATCTACTGTTTTGGGCCAATTCCCCCGCACTTTCTTGAGAAGCGATTTCTCTCCCAAGATCTTTGAGATGATCATGCATCCACAACTCATTTTCTTTTCCAATTTTAATCAGTGACATCATTTGAAGAACTTCAAGACCATGTGCTGGGCATAAACCACAATCTTTCCACATATACATAAAAATATTCTTGTCATATCTAATGAAAAAGACAAGCTATATCAAGAAATATTTGCCTCTGGCAAGGATCTAATGCTTCGTAACTTATAATCAACTTACTTTGAATTGCCTCAATATGACCCATTTTCCACTTCTCCAAGTACTCATCCCAGATATCTTCTCTTTGTTCACACCATGATAAAGTTGAACCCATCACCTCAAGAACCAATGGAAGACCTTGGGCTATCTTCACAATTTCTCTAGACAGCTCTAATTTTTCTGGTGGAGGGTGATCTCTTCTAAAAGCATGCTTGCTGAATAGCTGAAGCGATCTATTTGAATCCATCTCACCCAACTGGATAAATCAATTTTACATCAAATTACGAAAGAACAATTGCATTTCTTGTGGTTATAAGTATCTGGCTTCCTGGACCAAAGCAAAATCTCCTCCCCAATAGTGCAATCAATTGACATTTTTCCCAACATCATCAAGAAAAATAAGAGCTTTCTTACTGGAAAATCTTTCCTCTATCATCATTATCCCCTGTCCACGCAATTAGCAAATGGAAGTGCCCGTTTTGAAAGGTCTGAAATTAAATGATTCTGCAGATATACAATTCCTTGCAAGTTTGAAGTTTCTAACATCATCAAGGAAACAACAATCATCAAAGTCCTGGGAAAGTTTGTTGTAGACTACTTTTGCAAGAGTCGTTTTTCCGATACCACCCATGCCGTGGATTCCCACGATTTTTACATCATCTATGTTGGTGCTTATCATCCCTAGAATATCTTTCACATTGTTGTCAACTCCGACCAAGAAGTCAGTAATCACCAAATAAGCCTTTTTCAGCGCACTTAAAACCTTCTGTAATGATATGTTTAACCAGCTGTCCCTCGTGCCTAATGATATATAAACGATGAGAAAGGCCAAGGTGAATAGAAAGTAAGTTAGAATCGGCAAGCTGAAATATATGACATCAGGATTTGATATTACTACTCTGTGGAAGCCACAGGAGGCAATAAGAAGTGCAACTGCAAGTGGAACTTACGTATTGTATTGATCAGGAAGAATTAATTCATGGCCATGCTAGCCAGATGCTCAAACCTTGTGCAGATTTAGAACAGCTACGCAACCGTCAAGTACAGTGTATGATCACAATATCTTGCTAATAAAAGGAACAAAGGATGATCTTATTACATTTATTTCGTATGTGTACACAAGCTTCTCCTTCACAAAATAGCTTTACGATTAGCACATCGTACCCGTCTTAAGAGTTCTGAACAATAAACGATAGATCCAGCAAGTTTCTTCATTAATTTTCAGCATACAATATGATGAATATTCATATGCATCGCTCATTACGTATATATGCATAAATGTTTTCATATTATTTGTTAATAATACTTTTGGATGAAATAAGAAATGTCGAATTAGAATGTCGAAACATTACTCAAAGAAAGGGAAATAACGGCTACAATTTTTCCGAGCAAAAGAAAAGCAACTGAAAGCAAGAGAGCTTCCATTTTGGCATGCAATGTAAGGATGGAAGATTCTGTACCTATCCCGTTTGTATGTCCCATCCCTTTAACCCTCCAACCTCATTGAGAGCAGCTCTCCACTTCCGCATGGTCTCATCGTCCACACTCCTCTTGTTTTTGTGCAAGCAGGCCTCAGTGTAACCTCCGGTTTGGTTTGAACCTCGGATGGTTCGACATAGTAGAAAATGGGCATGATTGTCTGTCCCTTCCTCCTACAGTCCAGCATATGAGCTAGCTCATTAAGGCACCATCTGCTGGAAGCATATCTGTTAGAGAAGATGGGTATGGAGACCTTAGATTGCTCGATCGCTCCAAGAAGCTCTGGGCCAATCTCTTCACCAAAGTGAAGCTCTTCGTTGTCTCGGTATGTTCGGATTCCTGCTTCTTTGAGACTTATGTAAAGATAATCAGCGATGCCTGTGCGAGTATCCGGTCCTCTGAAACTCAAGAACACTTCATAGTCCCACCCTTCAACTGCTTCAGGTATTTGCACAGGCTTGTGCTTCCAGGTAGAACCAGCTTCTCCAATGTCATTGATGGGTGCACGGGTTTCCATTGCAACCGATTGCAGAGAAAATGAAGCACCAGAGTCGCACCAGTTCAGGAAAACAGACTCTGAACCCTATGAAGCCGAAAGTTACTGAACAAGTAGAAATATTACTGCAAATATCTTAAGGATCTCAAGACAAAATTCCTCAAGACCGCCAATCTCGATGAGGCAAGCCTTGGGGGAACTTCACCTGTGTCTGAAAGGCAGAGCCAATAGCACATGCTCTGTAGTTTTATATTGGTACTTTTGCCTTCTCGCGCAGACATTTCAAGATGCCAACACCATCAGAAATTATACTTACACGAAGACCTACGATTGACACCAAAAGTGATATGGTTATTGATAAGCGCGTGAACAATCCTATCTGACCATATTTTTTTGTATCATCCGTCTCCAATATATTTTTCGGGTTGTCTTTCATTGTATAAACACCCAATGAGGTGCAGGTTTTATTTCTTTTGCTTTATTTTTGTTCATCATTTAGGGTTGCATGTTAGGATTTACCGTTTTCCTAAATCACCTACTTAATTGTTTTACTTACTGTCTTTAAAAAAACAATTCAATTCCGTACTTTCTTTTTCTTTTTTCATAGAAATAGAATTGCATGAAATCAACCATCTATGCATAATCACCTAGTTAATATTATCGACCCGAAAAAAGTAAAAAGAAATGCATTGACACCTTAGAAAACACGACAAACCGTTAGGTATGAAAGGGTGCTAATAGAAATGTTAGCATAACTTAAGTTCTCAAACCCAGAATCTCTAGTTGCAAAGAAAATTGAGGGTCAACTCCCCACCCTCGATTGGATTTTCTACTCGACCCCCAAAAACAAAGCTAGTGGCGACTCCCGTCTTTTTAGATTATTCTAAATAAGTAGATTATAAAATAAACCCGTTGTGAGGGGTATGGGTCTCGACGAGGCTCACCATGATTTAGCATAATTGATGTGACAGTAGCCCAAAGGATGAAGTGATACCATCCTTATGGGTGAAGAAGGATGAAGTGATAGCATCCTTATGGGTGAAGAGTATGATCGAAGACTATCATGGTAAAATATATCCCTAAAGTCAATGTCCACACCCGACATCTTTTTTGAGGTGCATTGCTCGTGTGGGTACAAATCACAATACCTTTCATTATCACGCAAGGTACAAGCTTGGGAGCTCGTGATCATGACCAGAGAACTCACAAGGGTTCATTCAAAGACAAGGTGATGACGTCTTTTGAAACACAAACCATGAGGAAACTCTCATAGTCAAATACTCTAAATCTGACCTTCTCTCTCTTTCCCGATGACGGGGAGGTCAGGTTACAACACACAAATAACTCGCCCTTGATCAATCCCTAAGGAAACATTTATCTAATCCAATGATCTTCCAACATCTTGCCAAAAATCATTTCCTGTATCAAAGCTAATGTCTATTGAATAATGGTAGGAATTTGGTAGTAGTTTTCTACTTCAATTTTAAATGTACTAGTGGCTTGCATTGTAAATCTCTCCCAAGTAGTCGTACATCTATGCATACATCTTATAATTGCTTGCAATTCCTTGAACACTTTTAGCTTTGTGCTCTTGTATGTTTGAATTGACATTTTATTTTTTGTCATAGACCCAAAGTGATATTCACCCCCAACTGTTTTCTAACTAGTTTTTTCAATTGAGGTGCATTGATTTTAGGCATTGTAGAAATGAAAATCATGAAGTGTTTAGCTAAAAAAGAAATGGACACTCTCTTGTTCTCAAAAGTGATACTATATATATGCTCATCCATGTACTTTTTCAAATGGAATGATTTGGTGTTGCTGTCAAGAGCACCACAAAATCATCCAATTACAATTAACTTTGGGGCACACTTGGCTCTTACAAAATATAGTATTATTATTGGCGGATTTAATTTGCTCTTTGATCAACCATAGAGTACCTCAAATGTCATGTCGATAATAAATACTGGATTCCTACTATCGATCATATAATGGAAACATATTCATCCTTCTTGAAATAACATCATCTTCCTCATTTTTACCTTCATCATCGAACTTGAATGAAGACTTTCTTCCTCATCTAAATGACAGTACTTTGTTTCATACCTAGAAGCATCTACCATTAGAGTCAATCGATAACTCTATTGGAGTTAATGTCTAATTGGAAGTTTCTTCAAAGTTAATTCCAATTTGAGCCCATGTATCACTGAAAATTCCTTTAAATTTCTTCTTGCATCAACCAATTCAAAATCATCATTGTCAACATTCCACATCCACCAAATTACATACATTGTCACCCTCACCATCCATATTCTTATTATCAACCTCAACCCAACTCCCGTCAATTTACATTTTCGAATACATTACCAATCATATTATTAACACTTTCCATATTCACATCAAACAAACCTCCAATTTCCATCTCAACCCCCAATCTTAGCATTTGTCTC